>NC_064918.1:3314895-3527395 GCF_929443795.1 Astur gentilis | reverse complement strand
GGACACATACAGTGTCAGGCTTCTGAAATATTTCAAGTTGAAAAGCTAATGATAACCTTGTTTTCAACTACATGAAGTCTTATTTCAGTTTTCATAGGATAATTTAGGTTGGAAAAGACCCTTAAGATCGAGTCCAGCTATTAACCTAACACTACCCAGTCCACCACTCAACCATGTCCCTAAGTGCCACATCTACATGTCTTTTAAATCCCTCTAGGGATGGTGATTCAATTACTTCCCTGGGCAGCCTGTTCCAATGCTTGATAACCCTTTTGGTAAAGAATTTTTTCCTAATATCCAATCTAAACCTCCTGTGGCACAACTTGAGGCCGTTTCCTCTTGTCCTATCGCTTGGTACTTGGGAGAAGAGACTGATACCCACCTTGCTACACCCTCCTTTCAGGTAGTTGTAGAGAGCTCTAAGGTCTCCCTTGAGCCTCCTTTTCTCCAGACTAAATGACCCTGTTGTCCTAAAAGTGGATTTGTTACCCGGTGTGCAATAGACCAATCTCACATACTCGTCTAATTTATTAAACTACTCCTACCTAATACATATTGAAACTATCTAATGCATATGCATAGATTACATAACCATGACACATCAGATGCCTTCTCTGCATGCGTGGGGGTCTCAGATGGTCTTCAGTGGTCCTTTGAGGAGGTGTCTCCTCCTCACTTCGACTGCTAAGTCGCTCTGTATCAGGTCAATGATTCATTTTCCTGCCAAGAGGGTTGCACCATCAATCGGGAAAAATAGAAAGGATCAGAATTGGTGTTCCAGGTGAGGCACCATTAAACAGGAAGAATAGAAAAAATCAGAATGATCTTGGCTAACTAACTTAATTTAAAACAGGACTTTTTAATCTACCACAGGATTTTCTGTATCTGACATCAACCCCAGTTCCCTCCACTGCTCCTCATAGGACTTGTTCTCTAGACCCTTTACCACCTTTGTTGCCCTTCTTTGGACATGCTCCAGCACCTCAATGTCTTTCATGTAGTGAGGCGCCCAAAAGTGAACACAATATTCAAGGTGTGACCTCAACAGTGCTGAGTTCAAAGGGATGATCACTTCCCTAGTCCTGTTGGTCACACTATTTCTGATACAAGCAAGGATGCCATTGGCCTTCTTGGCCACCTGGACATGCTGCCAGCTCATATTCAGCCAGCTGTTTACCAACACCCCTAGGTCCTTTTCCACCAGGCAGCTTTCCATCCACTCTTCCCCAAGCCTGTAGCATTGCATGGGATTGTTATGACCCAAGCGCAGGACTTGGGGAGGGGAGACCTTCTAACTCTCTACAACTACATCTGTATAAAATACATTTCAATATCCGAGTCTATCCAAGTGATACATTGTAAAAAATGAATGTTGTCATCTACCTTTTTGAATTTGAGGGGAGACAGCAGTGAATTTTTTTTGAAGTGTAGACCCAAAGCTGTAGTTATTTTTCAGGTCAGTTTCATGCTGATCAATGAGATACCGTTGCATTATAATATACTTTATGGAGCTTTGTAGAGGCTTTTCTGAACAGAAAATTCACCCTGAACTTGGTGTATACCAAAATTAATGCGTTTGTTCTGATAATACAGAATACATCTTAAAGGTATGGTATTATTGCTTAACTGTAACATAATTCAACCTCCCAGCATTTTTTTTATTTTCTTAGTCCTTGTTATTCTTAACTGTCCTTTAGGTTTTGTTTGTGTATTGCATTCTAAATTACTCTTCTTTTAACTAAAGTTCTGTCTTATGTTGCCTTCAGTATATCTGGTGAATTTGTTTCCACTTAGTTATCATATATCATAGTTGCACTTGAGAAGAATTTGAAAAATACAATAGCATTTTAAGGTAGTTGAAAGGATACGTGTCATAGTTTAACCCCAGCCAGCAACTAAGCACCACGCAGCTGCTCACTCACTCACCCCCACCCAGTGGGACGGGGAAGAAAATTGGGAAAAGAAGCAAAACTCGTGGGTTGAGATAAGAACAGTTAAATAGAACAGAAGAAACTAATAATGATAACGCTAATAAAATGATAATAGTAATAATAAAAGGATTGGAATGTACAAATGATGCGCAGTGCAATTACTTACCACCTGCTAATCGATGCCCAGTTAGTTCCCGAGCGGTGATCCCCCCACCCCCACTCCCCCCAGTTTATAGACTAGATGTGATGTCACATGATATGGAACACCCCATTGGCCACTTTGGGTCAGCTGCCCTGGCTCTGTCCTGTGCCAACTTCTTGTACCCCTCCAGCTCTTTCACTGGCTGGGCATCAGAAGATGAAACATCCTTGACTTTAAACATTCCTTAGCAACAACTGAAAACATCAGTGTGTTATCAACATTCTTCTCATACTGAACTCAAAAACATAGCACTATACCAGCTACTAGGAAAACAATTAACTCCATCCCAGCTGAAACTAGGACAGTATCCACCCCTTATTCTATACCACTGAAGTCATGCTCAGTTCCCATACCTTCAGTTACATCCTGGTCAATCATCATCACCTTTTCTGTCCTTTTGAGATATATAGACAATGAGATATTTATATTATATATACACACATGTATACACACATACAGAAATAATTCGTTTAGTTCATGGGTCATGTACATAAAATGTTTGTTGAGTTCATTTAGTTCCCAACTCAGGGCTCCATCTGTCATACCAGTCTGTCTGGGCAGGAGGGATGGTGTAAAGTCCTCTCAGTCAGCAGAGCAGGATTGGGCTTCAGTGCAGTGTGACGAGCAGGTGACATCTGACGCAGCAGGAGGATGGTGTGCACCGTTGGATTGTTGCATGCTGGAGTCAGTTCTGGTTCCATCCCTACTGTGCTTTGCTCGGTTTTATCACAGTTCTTTCTTCCTTGATCTAAATTATTCTTACTGTAATACCATGGATATAGTATATATCAATTATAGTAATGATAACATACAGTAGCAGGGTTATATAGCAACTAATATCATACAGTTTAATTCAGGCTATTCTCACCTAAAATCAAATCCCCTTGAGGCACACATCGGAATTCCCCATCTTTTCACATTACCCACCAAGTGCACCCAGGCTCTTGAGCAAAAGCAATCCCACGAATGGGTTTACCTTTGCCTGAGGCTGGGTAACCTAGACTGTCTTCCCTAATATATTTTTTTATGTGCACTACAGAGACTTTATCCCCTTCTACAGTATGTAAAAATTCTGATTGGGCAGGGCCACTCCGATTGGCAGATCCTCTGGTGTTGACTAACCAGGTGGCTTTTGCTAAATGTCTATCCCAATGTTTGAAAGTTCCACCCCCTATTGCTCTCAATGTAGTATTTAATAGTCCATTGTATCGCTCAATTTTCCCAGAGGCTGGTGCATGATAGGGGATATGATACACCCACTCAATGCCGTGCTCTTTGGCCCAGGTGTCTATGAGGTTGTTTCGGAAATGAGTCCTGTTGTCCAACTTGATTCTTTCTGGGGTGCCATGTCGCCACAAGACCTGCTTCTCAAGGCCCAGGGTAGTGTCCCGGGCAGTGGCATGGGACACAGGATATGTTTCCAGCCATCCGGTGGTTGCTTCCACCATTGTCAGCACATAGCGCTTGCCTTGGCAAGTTTGTGGGAGCGTGATATAGTCAATCTGCCAGGCTTCCCCATACTTATATTTCAGCCATCGCCCTCCATACCACAGGGGCTTTAACCGCTTGGCTTGCTTAATTGCAGCACATGTTTCACATTCATGGATACCCTGTGCGATAGTGTCCATGGTCAGGTCCACTCCTCGATCTCGAGCCCATCTATATGTTGCATCTCTTCCCTGATGGCCTGAGGTGTCAGGGGCCCACTGAGCCATAAATACTTCACCTTTATGTTGCCAGTCCAGGTCCACCGGAGACACTTCAATCTTGACAGCCTGATCCGCCTGCTGGTTGTTTTGATGTTCTTCAGTGGCCCGACCCTTGGGTACGTGAGCATCTATGTGATGTACTTTTATAACCAGCTTCTCTAGCCGAATCAGTGCAGTAGCCCAGATGGGTTTCCCTCTGCGCTGCCAATTGCCCTTCTTCCATTCCTGTAACCACCCCCACAGGGCATTTGCCACCATCCATGAGTCAGTATAGAGATAGAGCACTGGCCACTTTTCTCTTTCAGCAGTGTCTAACGCTAGCTGGATGGCTTTCACCTCTGCAAACTGACTTGATTCACCTTCTCCTTCAGCAGTTTTTGTGACTAGTCATGTAGGACTCCATACAGCAGCTTTCCACCACTGATGCTTTCCCACAATGCAACAGGATCCGTCAAGGAACAGAGCATATTGCCTCTCATTTTCTGGCAGTTTATTATACAGCGGGGCCTCTTCAGCCTGTGTCACCTCCTCCTCTGGCAACATTCCAAAATCTTTGCCTTCTGGCCAGTCCTTGATCACTTCTAACATTCCTGGGTGACTGGGGTTTCCTATGCGAGCTTGTTGCGTGATCAGTGCGGCCCACTTGCTCCACGTGTCATCAGTTGCATGATGTGTAGAGGAGACCCTCCCTTTGAACATCCAGCCCAGCACTGGCAGTTGGGGTACTAAGAACAGCTGTGTTTCAGTACCAACCACTTCTGAGGCAGCTCGAACTCCTTCATATGCTGCCCGTATCTCTTTTTCAGTTGGAGTATAGTGAGCCTCGGATCCTCGATATCCTCGACGCCAAAACCCCAGGGGTCAGCCTCGGGTCTCCCCAGGTGCTTTCTGCCAGAGGCTCCAGGTAGGGCTATTCTCCCCAGATGCAGTATAGAGCACATTTTCAACATCTTGTCCTGTCCGGACTGGTCCAACGGCTGCTGCATGAACAGTCTCCCATTTAATTTGTTCAAAGGCTTGTTGTTGCTCAGGGCCCCATTTGAAATCATTCTTCTTCTGGGTCACTGATAGAGAGGGCTTACACTCAAACTGTAATTTGGAATATGCATTCTCCAAAACCCCACAACACCTAAGAAGGCCTGTGTTTCCTTTTTATTAGTTGGGGGAGACATAGCTGCTATTTTGTTGATCAGGTCCATTGGGATCTGACGACGTCCATCTTGCCATTTTATTCCTAAAAACTGGATCTCCTGTGTAGGTCCCTTGACCTTACTTTCTTTTGTGGCAAAACCAACTTTCAGAAGGATTTGAATTATTTTCTTCCCTTTCTCAAAGACTTCTTCTGCCATGTTGCCCCATATGATGATGTCGTCAATATACTGCAGGTGTTCCAGAGCTTCATCCTTCTCCAGTGCAGTCTGGGTCAGTCCATGGCAAATGGTGGGGCTGTGTTTCCACCCCTGGGGCAATTGATTCCAAGTGTAGTGGACACCCCTCTAAGTAAAATCAAACTGTAGCCTGCACTCTGCTGCCAGAGGGATTGAGAAAAACACATTAGCAATGTCAATTGTGGCATACCACTTGGCTGCCTTTGATTCCAGTTCATATTGAAGTTCTAGCATATCCGGAATGGCAGCACTCAGCGGTGGCGTAACTTCATTCAGGCCACGATAGTTTACTGTTAGTCTCCATTCCCCATTGGACTTCTGCACTCGCCATATGGGACTATTAAAGGGTGAGCGAGCTTTGCTGATCACTCCTTGGGTCTCCAGTTGGTGAATCAACTTCTGGATGGGAATCAGGGAGTCTCAGTTGGTGTGATATTGCCACCGGTGCACTGTTGTGGTAGCAGTTGGCACCTGTTGTTCTTCAACCTTGAGCAACCCCACAGTCGAAGGGTCTTGGGAGAGACCCGGCAGGGTAGACAGCTGTTCAGTGCCCTCCGTCTCCAATGCAGCTATACCAAAG
Organism: Astur gentilis; assembly: GCF_929443795.1. NCBI lineage: Eukaryota > Metazoa > Chordata > Aves > Accipitriformes > Accipitridae > Astur > Astur gentilis. The sequence goes on along the minus strand of NC_064918.1, from coordinate 3,521,585 downwards.
GCCCGATGATACCCCTCTGGGTCCTTAACATACCCTCTCCTGAGATAGTCTATGCCAAGGATGCATGGAGCCTCTGGGTCAGTCACAATGGAGTGTTTCTGCCATTCATTCCCAGTTCAGTCTCCAATACAGTTAGCTCTTGGGATCCCCCTGTCACACCAGAAATACAAATGGGTTCTGTCCCTTTGTAACTTGATGGCATTAGAGTACACGGTGCACTGGTGTCTACTAGAGCCTTGTACTCCTGTGGGTCTGACGTGCCAGGCCATCGAATCCACACAGTCCAATAGACCCGGTTATCCCTTTCCTCCACCTGGCTGGAGGCAGGGCCCCTCTAATTCTGGTCAGAGTATTCAGTATTCACTTCTCGTAAAATTGGCTCAGAAGTCCCTTCAAGAGGATCGGAAATAAAATCAGCCCTTCTACTCTGTTTGGAAACTGGAGTGGCATTTTTCCTGGGAGAATCCCCTTTTGTGGTGGTTTTTCCTCGCAGCTCATGTACCCGTGCATTTAGGACCGAGGTAGGTTTTCCATCCCATTTTCTCATGTCCTCTCCCTGATCACATAGGTAAAACCACAGGGCACCTCATGGTGTGTACCTTCTATATTCTCTCTCGGGCAGAGGAACACTCACTCCTAATAGCTGAGACATTGGTCCTTACAAGTGTGGAGTAGGACATATCCTCTTTGAATTGCTGGAAATCCTCGGACAGCTTCTCCACAGCCGAAATGCAGGCTTGTAGGGAGGAGGAGAGATTTTCTTTGTATTGCCAGAGTTGGTGAGCCACTTCATGCACCGTCAGTGCCTCTTCATCTTTCCAGGTCATTATCACCAGTGAGTTGGCATAGGACGATGGTGCGCTCCTTACAAACTTCTGCCACATGGGTTGTGTGCATGGGACTTCATCTGGATCTTTGGGTAATTGTGGGTTGTCTGGGTCATAATGAATCGTCTCTAGCACAGCTAATTCTCTCAGATATTGGATACCTCTTTCCATGGTGGTCCACTTGCTTGACTGACATGTAACATCTTCCTTAAAGGGGTACCTTTCCTTCATGTTTGACAGGAGTTGCCTCCAGAGGCTGATGGCTTGTGTCCCTTTTCCAATTGCCTTGTCAATGCCATCTTCCCTGGCAAGTAATCCTAGCTGCTTGGCTTCCCTACCTTCTAATTCAAGGCTGTTAGCCACATTGTCCCAGCATCAGAGAATCCAGGTGATAATATGCTCACCTATATGGCAGTCAAAATCTTTTCGCATATCCCACAGCTCACTCAAGGATAGGGATTGGGTTATTACTTCTGTTTCTTCCTCTTCTTCCTGTTCCTGTGATGACCCTGGTTCACCTTCATCCTTCGCTAAGCGAACTGATTTTTTTGTATATTTCTTTTTTTGTGTATTTCTTTTTTTGTATGGGGGCACCTGATACTGGTGCAGGTTGGTCCACTGGTGGAATTGCAGTACTGCTTGCGGAGGTTTGGGTAGGTGCAAGTGCTCATTGCCGGGACTGAAGTGACCGCAGTGCCCATCACTGAGTTTTGGGTGGCCGTAGTGCTCGTCGCTGGGGCTGGAGGGACTACAGTGCCCATCGCCAAGGTTTGGGTAGCTGCAGTGCTTGTTGTCTTGTTGTTAGATCCAGAGACCTTCTCTTCCCCTTGAGGGTACTGAGTGGTGTTGAACAGGGCTCGATAGGCATGGGCCAGGCCCCAGCATGTTTGTCGTGGTTTAACCCCAGCCAGCAACTAAGCACCATGCAGCCGCTCACTCACTCCCCCCCACCCAGTGGGATGGGGGAGAAAATCGGGAAAAAGAAGTAAAACTCCTGGGTTGAGATAAGAACGGTTTAATAGAACAGAAAAGAAGAAACTAATAATGATGATGATAACACTAATAAAATGACAACAGTAGTAATAAAAGGATTGGAATGTACAAATGATGCGCAGGGCAATTGCTCACCACCCGCCGACCAACACCCAGCTAGTCCCTGAGCGGTGATTCCCTGCCCCCACTTCCCAGTTCCTCTACTAAATGGGATGTCACATGGTATGGAATACCCTGTTGGCCGGTTTGGGTCAGCTGCCCTGGCTGTGTCCCCTCCCAACTTCTTGTGCCCCTCCAGCTTTCTTGTTGGCTGGGTAGGAGAAGCTGAAAAATCCTTGACTTTAGTCTGCACACTACTTAGCAATAATTGAAAACATCAGTTTGTTATCAACATTCTTCTCATACCTAGCTCAAAAACATAGCACTGTACCAGCTACTAGGAAGACAATTAACTCTATCCCAGCTGAAACCAGGACATAAATAATGATACATTTGTTAGCAGTGGCACTCCTATTAAGGGTAGGACTTGGCTTTGTTCAGAAGTTGGCATTTGGGTACAAATCCAGCAATCACTTCTGCAGAGTATTTGAGTTATATTTTGTGTTAAGATTAAACGGAAATTGTGATCCTAAGATGATGTCTGGCACACTTGACTCATTCCTACCACAGTTGTTACAAACAAAACATAAAAATCAGTCATAACTTTTTCAATTTCAATTTAAGGGGAGACTCTTGTTCAACTGTCCATGAGGTTGGAGCCCTTTTAATTCTGGAATAATGAATCCACGGACCTTTCCCTTGGACCTTGACAGCTGTATAAGTAGTCAGGAGTACCTGGAATGCTCCGTTCCACTTCTCAGTTAGCAGCTCCGAATTCCATGACTTGACGTAGACCCAGTCTCCAGGTTGAAATGGATGGGCTGGTGTATCCAGGTCCAAGGGCCTGCTTGTTGTTACGTACTTTTCAATTCCTGTAAAGTCTTTCCCAAGGACATTAAGTAATTATTGAAGTCTATTCCCCCTTTAATGTGGATTGTTCCTGGTATATGTGGGGCCTGGTAAGGCCTTCCATAAAGTAACTTTTAAGGGCTCAAACTGTTTTTACCACGAGGTTGTATTCTGATTCTTAACAGTGCTAAAGATAGCGCTTGTATCCAAGTCATTGATGTTTCCTGACATTTTTCCAATCTGTAATTTAAGTGTATAGTTCATTCTTTCTACCTTTCCACTTGACTGTGCCCTATAAGGAGTATGGAGATCCCACATTATTGCTAAGTTTTTACTTAATTGTTTTATAACTTCAGCAACAAAATGTGGTCCTCTATCTGAGGACATTCCTAAAGGAACACCGAACCTTGGGGTAATTTCTTTTAACAAGATCTTAGTTACTTCTCTGGCTTTATTGGTGCGACAGGGAAAAGCTTCTGGCCGTCCAGTAAAAGTATCAAACAGAACAAGGATATATCTGTATCCCCCTTTTCTAGGTAGTTCAGTAAAATCAATTTGCCGATAGTCTCCCGGGGAATTTCCTCCTTTTGTAACCCCCAAAATCAATTTATTGCTGGTATTTGGGTTATTTTTTACAACAAATTTCACATTTTTTCTGTGATGGATCGGATAATTTCTGTCATTACTCAGCTTATAACTATCTTTTGAAGATGTTTTACTAAATTTTGAGTTCCCCAATGTGCTTTATTATGTTCTCATTTAGCAATTTCTCTCATTAGTGAGGGTGGGATCACTATTTGTCCTGTGGGTGTAACAGCCCACCCATCTGTTTGTTCCTGTGCCTGTAAGGCTTTTATTAATTGAACATCTTTACTGTCATATTTAGGTGGTGTTTCTGGTAAAGTTATTTCTTTTTCTGGTAATAATGCCACGATGCCTGTTTCTGCAGCCTCTTTGGCAGCTTTATCTGCCAATTGATTACCTATTTCTGGTGGGGTTTTTCCTGTTTGGTTGGCTTTGCAATGCATTATTGCTACCACCGTCAGTTTTTGAATACTCTCTAATAGTTCTTGTATCTGTGCAGCATGCTTGATTTCAGTTCCTTGTGCTGATAGTAGTCTTCTTTCTTTCCAGATGGCTCCATGGGTGTGTACAACTCCAAAAGCATATTTAGAATCTGTCCAAATAGTAACCTTTTTTCCTTCACTCAGTTCCAGTGCTCAGGTTAAGGCTATTAGTTCTGCCTTTTGGGCTGATGTTTTGGGAGATAAGGCTCGTGCCTCTACTATGCCATCTAAGGTTGTCACAGCGTATCCTGACAGTCTCTTCCCATTGCGAACAAAACTGCTGCCATCAGTATATAACTCCCAGTCTGGATTTTCTAACGGAACATCTTTAAGATCCGGACGGCTAGCATATATTTCCTCTACTGTTTGTAAGCAATCATGTTCTGGTGAACTCTCCGCTCGATCAGTGGAGAGGAATACTGCTGGATTTACAGCTGTAGTGGTCTTGAGATTGATGTCATCTTGTTCTAATAGTACCATTTGGTATTTCAGCATACAGCTGGGGGACAACCAATGCCCCCCTTTTTTTATTCTAAAACCGTGGCTACTATATGTCGTACATACACAATAATTTCCCGAGTTTCTGTTGCAATTAAGATGTCATCTACATATTGTAATACAGTTCCTTGTCCATTTTCTTTTCTCCAAATCTCTAATTCCTTTGCCAGCTGATTTCCAAAAAAGTTGGGCTATTCTTGAAGCCTTGTGGTAGAATTGTCCGAGTATATTGTGTCTTTTGCCCTGTTTCAGGATTTTCCCACTCAAAAGCAAAAAGCTCCTGATTTTTATAGTCCAAAGGGATGCAGAAGAAGGCATCTTTCAGATCTAAAACCGTAAACCAGCTTTGTTCACTGGTGAGGGTAGTTAGTAATGTATATGGGTTTGCAACTACTGGATGTATATCTTGTACTATCTGATTTATTGCTCTAAGATCCAGGACTAAAAAGTCCATTAGCTTTCTTTACTGGTAAGATAGGTGTATTGTATTTTGACTCACATTCTATTAGCAACATTTATTTCAAGAATTTTTACCAAGCCAGTTCTCGCTTCTAATTTTAAAGGGTATTGTTTAATTCTTACCAGTGACGATCCTGGTTTTAGATCAATTCTTACTGGTTCTGCTCTCTTAGACCTTCCTGGAACTTCTTTTGGCCAAATGACGGGGATGACTGCATCTTCTGTTTCTTGAAGTAACTTGTCCCTTTTGGGATTTGTATCCTGTAAGAACAAGGCTATGGCTTCGACATATTTAGATTCTGGGATTAAAATTTCAGCTTCCCCATCCTTGAATCTGATTTCAGCTTCTACCTTTTCAAGTAAATCTCTACCCAGTAAAGTTTTCAGAGAATTTGGCAAATACAAAAACTGGTGAGTAACCCATTGTTTCCCCAATTTTAATTTTAAAGGTTTAAAGAAGGGTTTTGTTTCATGGGTCCCTGTTGCACCAATAACATTTACATTTTTATTACTCAATTCCCTCTCTAAAGTATTTAAAACAGAAGATGTGGCTCCAGTGTCTACCAAAAATTCAATTTCCTCATTTCCCAGCTTAGCTATAACCAGAGGTTCCGCTGGGAGAGGTTCCTCCAGTCCCTATCAGTCCTCTCTCACTGCTTACTTCAAACACTTCTCTCAGCACAGCCACAAACACACTTGATTCCTTTTTCTTTTAACATTCCTAATTCTTATCTCACTTGTAAATTCCTTGCAAAAGCAGCTGTCAATAAATCAGTCTCTTGTTGCTTTGCTCCTCTTTTTTTTCTCTGCTCAGTTTTCTTCTTTTTTTCGTGCTCATCATATACAAACACAGCAATGCTCAAATTATTTCTCTAAATCAGGGGCTGTTTGACCCACAAGGACACTAATTGTGGGTGCATCATTAAAATTTTGAGCCCTGTCTGACAAACGGCTCAGTCTCCTACATTGTTATAGTCCTAGTTTTGATCTTTTTTTTTTTTTCTTGTTTCTTTCTCTTCCTAGCCTGTTCTGCTATTTCTGCTCAGGGAAATTTAACACTCACCCTTCTACTTTTCCAAAGCTAAAACGAGGGGATCACTAGGTGCAAGATTTATACCGCATTCCTTTTGCCACTCTGGACCTCTCCTCAAAGTAAAGAACATATCCGCATACAACACTTCATCCCACTTTCCTTCTCTCCTCAAGAATGACATTAATTGTAATAAGGTGTTATAATTTAATGTACCATTCATAGGCCACTTTCCCCATCATCCAATTTATACAGTGGCCACCATTGATTACAATACTTAATCAAATTTTCCCTTGTCAGGACCCCACCCAGGGGTCCGGCAATCTGTTTCCAATGTCCCAAAATACATCCCAAAGGTGACTTTTTCAAAATACCTCCCTTAGACGATTCCCCACCCATATTAAATATGAATACCAGAACAACTATATGATCCAAGCAAACAAAACAAATCTGTATTTCCAATAACCAAATTCCGATAACCAGGCACAATTATATCATTCACAACCAAAGCAGTATTACCGGTACTCTAACCCCAGACGGTCAGGTGACACAACCAGGGCACCTGACCCAAATTGGCCAACGGTGTATTCCATACCATGTGACATCACATTTAGTAGAGGAACTGGGAAGTGGGGGCAGGGAATTGCCGCTCGGGGACTGGCGGGGTGTCGGTCGGCAGGTGGTGAGCAATTGTCCTGCGCATCATTTGTACATTCCAATCCTTTTATTACTACTGTTGTCATTTTATTAGTGTTGTCATTATTAGTTTCTTCTTTTCTGTTCTATTAAACCATTCTTATCTCAACACAGGAGTTTTACTTCTTTTTCCCGATTTTCTCCCCCATCCCACTGGGTGGGGGGGAGTGAGTGAGCGGCTGCATGGTGCTTAGTTGCTGGCTGGGGTTAAACCACGGCAGTCACGTGTAGTGTGGGTCATCTCTTTCTCCTAGTTAACTGGCCTTGGCAAGTTTTAATTACAAAAACTCAGCAGAACTCAAAGCTTATCATCAAGGCCCAAGGCTTCTTGTCTGTTGATGCACATCAGGCCCAAGGCCTCCTGTCTGTTGGCGCCTCCAACACATACCATTGACAGAGCTCATGGTTTTCTTATCTAATTAGCACATACCAAAATTTTGAAGTTTTCAAGCAAGCAAAAGTTCGTTAGTACAGTGATACAGTAAAATTTTACTTCTCCTGCCTTTGTTCAAGGCATCAGGTGCTAGGTGACAGACTTGTTTAAAAACAAGAGAATATTTTAAGGAACCACTTATTGTAGAATAAAGGCTTATTACATATGACAATGTTGTGGTTTAACCCTAGCTGGCAACTAAGCAGCACATAGATGCTCGCTCATTCCCTGTTTCTTTTTCCTCTACTCCCTGCCTGGAGAAGTTTTGTTTCCTGTTGGGGGGGGTGTGTGTGTGTGTGTACCTGCCACACTCCCCTCCCAGTGGGATGGGGGAAGAGAAGCAGAAGGGTAAAAGTGAGAAAACTAATGGGTTGAGATAAAACCAGTTTAATAATTGAAATAAAAATAATAATAATAAATTGTAATGAAAAGGAAAATAAAAGAGAAATAAAACCCAAGAAAGACAAGTGATGCAAATGAAAACAATTGCTCTCCATGAGCAAGTCCCTGAGTAGCTGCCCCCTTGCGAAACCCCCCTGGTTTTATTGTTGAGCATGACGTCATATGATCTGGAATATCCCTTTTGTCAGTTGGGGTCAGCTGTCCCAGCTGTGTCCCCTCCCAACTTCTTGTGCTGCTCCCCCAACCTACTTGCTGGTGGGATGGTGTGAGAAGCAGAAAAGGCCTTGAGTTTGTGTGAGCACTGCCTAGCAATAGCTAAAACATCTCAGCATTATCATCACTGTTTTCAGCACAAATCCAAAACATAGCCCCATACTAGCTACTATGAAGAAAATTAACTCTAGCCCAGCCAAAACCAGCACATTCTCCACCCTTTATTGCATACAATTTATGTCATGCTCAGGTCTTACACTATCCAATGCATCCTTATTAACCATCCTTTAATACAATACACAGATATCATTCCCTTAGTCTATTGACACCCCTGTGAAATGTCTGTAAAATGTCCATAAATGTCCACTGAGTTCATTTAGTCCATGACTTTGGCCCCCATCTGTTATGGTGGTCACTCGGGACAGGAGAGGTGGTGTGTTGCGTGGAGTTACTAGGCACCAAAGCCAGGTCAGGTCAGGTCACTGCTGCACTTGCACTGCTTCTTCTAAGACTTGTCCTCCATTGGTTCAGGTGGTTCCTGCTATAGAAATTCCCATAACATGCAGCTCAAATCATGGGTTACAACAATTTAAAGGTATTTCCATTACAGTCTCCACCCCTGGTCCCTTTGGGCCACACCATCAGGTTTCGCATTGCAATGAAATCCTCCTCTTGTCCCTGCTCCGGCTTGGACTTATCCACAGACTGCAGTCCCTTAGGGGTGTACCTGCTCCAAGTGGAGCCTTATCTATGAGCCACAGTCTCTCCAGGGGTATACCTGCTGTGGCGTAGGCTTATCCACAGCCACAGTCGCTTTGAGGTGCACCTGTTTCAGCGTGGCCTTCTCCATGGGTGACAATGTCTTCAGAGATACACCTGCTCCAGTGTGGCCTTATGCACAGCCACAGCCCCTTCAGGAGTAAACCTGCTCCAACATGGCCTTACCCATGGCTGCAGTCCCTCCAGGGGTGTACCTGCTCTGTCATGGGCTTATCCATGCCCACACACTTTGAGGTGCTCCAGCATGACCTCATGCACAGCCACAGATGTTTCAAGGTGTACCTGCTGCAGCATGGACTTCTCCTTGGGCCACAATCCCTTCAGAGGTATACCTGCTGTGGCACAGACAACCACAGCCACAGATGCTTCGAGATGTACCTGCTCTGGTGTGGACTTATTCACCACCGCAGATGCTTCAGGGTGTCCTGCTCCTGTATGGACTCATCCACAGGTCACATTCCCTTCGACTCAAGTTCACACTGGAGTTCCAACCTGTCCAGTACAGCAGCACAGAAACAGCAGTGATGCCCTGGCTGTCCTCCAGCCCAGGCACATTGCCATTGCTGTTATCAAAATGTTCCCAGGCACAGCAGAGTAAGATGATAAGCAGTACAGCAAGCAGCAAAAGCAAAAAGCAGCCACTAACAAGCACTAGACTCTAATATACAGTAAGGCAAGCAAGCCCCGTGGCAAGCACAGGAGCCTGCCAATAACAGCTATAAATTCAATCTAGCACATTCCAATCAAACCTGTTATTATCTCAAACCCTTCATGCCCCATGTTGAGTGCCAAAAAGGACTGTCATGGTTTAACCCCAGCTGACAACTAAGTACCAAACAGCCACACGCTCTCTTCCCCCCCGCAGTGGGATGGGGGAGAGAATTGGAGGAGTAAAACTGAGAAAACTCATGGGTTGAGATAAAAACAGTTTAATAATTGAAATAATAATAATAACAACAACAATAATATTTTAATGAAAAGGAAGGTAACAGAGAGAGAGAAATAAAACCCAAGATAGACAAGTGATGCAAATGAAAACACTTGGTCACCACCAACCAACTGATGCCCATCCAGTCCCAGAGCAGTGGCCCCTGCCCCAACCTCCCCCCTAGTTTTATTGGCGAGCATGATGTCACACGGCCTGGAATATCCCTTTGGTCAGTTGGGGTCTGTAGGGTTGTAGAGAAATTCCATGTGGGACCCGGACGACAGGAGACCAATATGATGATTAAAGTCGCCAGTTTATTGAGCCTAGCTGATCATTCTTATACAATTCTCTAAGTTCCTTAGAAGCTTTGATTGGCTGCTGCATGCAAGCATTTGGTGTCCACGCGCACAAGCATAAAATGTGATTGGTTATATCGACAATGTACACGCGTATAAACATAAGATACAGTTAGTTATACTCACTCTGTACACGTGCATAAACATAGGACATAATTGGCTATATTAACTAGAGCATGCGAAACTTGTCTCAGTCTAATTGGTCAAGATAAACTGCCAAACTGAGGTTGTTTGTGCCAAGTTCCCTTTATCGTGGAATGCACACCTGTGTTTTTCTAATTGGGATCTTTCTTTTTCTGTCTTCTTGTTTATTCTGTTCAAGGCCTTCTAAAGGCGTCTGGAATGTTCTTGCGACCATGAGCTACTTTCAGGCCCAGTAACTAAGTTCCATATAATTGACCCCTACATCTCCTCCTTTTGACGTGTGGAAAACAGACTCCACAATCAGTGAGATTGTAAAGTAGGTATGTTCATTCAGCGCTGGGCGGCACGGGGGGTAGTCTCACCAAAGTCGTGTGCGCGCGACTCGGCAGTTCGCCTCAAGTTTATACAGTCAGGTATTACATATTTACAATACACCTATACATATGCATGACCTATCCCCGCTCCATATTAAAATTAGCTCCAAGAGGTCATTTCCATAGTCTCCTCCCAACTGCGCCTGCGCAGAGCCTCTTTATGGTGGTCGTCTGGTGGTCGCAGAGATGAAGATAGATGACTCCTCTTCGTCACCGCTAGTAACCTTTTTCCTTGCGCAGGCTCAGTGATTTCTTGGTATTCACCCAAGCCGCAAGACCAGTCTTAGCTGGCTCTTGGGGCCTGCTCCTGCTTCTTATCAAGGACTGTCTTTACCTCATTGGCTGGTTCTTGGCACCAGCTCTTCTTATCAAGGACTGTCTCTGCCTCAGCTAATTTCAACAATGTAAGCACTAAACATCTTCTTTCACCCCCCTTTATTATGTCTACTAAGACTTTTGACTCCCCTTGTCTCAGTCCCCCCTTTTCTAGAAAATAATAAATTCTTTTACTATATTTAATCCTAGTACTTCTAACACATTATTTCCCTATCTAGCATCCTCTCAAAGTATTTGTTGGTCTCGAGTTTTCGTCATAACTGATTCTTTTTCCATTCACTGTAAGAGTCTCCTGTACTCTTACAGCACAAAAGGCCACATCGAACCACTATGCAAAGGACCACAGACAACAGAATGATGATTATTATTGTGATAAACAAATGCTTTAACCATGTGAAATTTGGCAACCAGGAGGTTAATTTTTCTAATATGCCTGTCAAGCCCCAAGAAGTGTCATCTTGGGAAACTTCATGTAGTATTTTAGTCCTTTCCCATATCTCCTCAAGATCTGTTTCAATTCGTTGGTTTTGATTGATATAGGTACAGCAAGTTTGGTTTATAACTACACATAAGCCCCCTTCTTTTGCTAAAAGCATGTCCAATCCCATTCTATTTTGGAGCACTACTTTACTTAGGGATTGTATTTCCAGTTGCAACCCTCGAACTGCATCAATTGTAGCACTTTCTATAATCTCTAATGTAGCAGATATATTCATGATAGCTTTCTCCAACTCGCTTACCCCTAAAGAGGGGAATAGCCATCGGACAAAACTATGGTACCTAGTACCTCGAATAACTAGTGGGTTTTCAGCCCGTTTTACACGGAGCCAAGGTGTTCTCAAAAACCCTTGGGGAAGCAAAGCTCCCTCGAATATACTGGCCTGAGGTGCAAGGTATCCTCGAACACAGTGTCCCTTCCAGTTCTGAGGTAAACTCTTTCTGGCCTTGCCATCCCCACAGAGCCACCAGTATCCTGGCCCTGTGTTGCATGTTGGACCAAGATGCATCTCCCTTCTGTCTTGCTCTTGCCCCTTCTTTCCTGGCCCAGCCTTTGGTTTCCAGATATAATAGAAACTGATACTTAAGTTTAGCCCAAGACGTTCTAATTTTCCTTTATCGAAAGTTCCCAGATTTTCCGCAAGGCTACAATTATCCATGTCTCCCCAAATATTATCAGTAATATTTAAGCAACGGCCAGTAATTAAGATCTCTTTAGGGTTGGGCACCTCCAAATCAAAGTTGGGTCCCCGCTGGGTATTCCCTTTTCCATGAGGGCATGATCCATTCCTGTCTGGCCCGTCTTTAATGAGAGATGTCCAATTTGTGGTCGGGATTCCTAAAAAGGGGAGTTCCATGTTCCCTCGAGGAAGGGGATTACATACCCAACAATCTGATAAATTTAGTACTTTCGAGATACTCTCTGTCATATTTAAGTAAGTATTTCGATCCCAAGCCTGCCCCTTGGACAAGGTCCAACTCAGGAACATAACAATCAATGTCTCACAAATTTGACCTTCAAAGGTCCTTTTTCTTGTGAAGTCCATTGTCCTTTGGGTGCCTTCTTCACCCTAGTGTGATGGATCCAGGCGTTCTGTTCCTTGATCTTAATTGCGGTGAAGGATGTAAGTAGTACTTGAAATGGTCCTTCCCACTGCGGCTCCAGAGTTTTTTCTGTAAGAGACTTTACATACACATAATCTCCTGGTTGTATATTATGCACAGGCCCATCCAAACCTCTCCCTCGAGTCCCTACCACATGCTTCCTGATTTTATTAAGTTGCTTACCTAATACCATCATGTAAGAAGTCATAATTTCATCCCCTGCTTGTAGAGACACCCCTCTCTGTATCCCATAGGGTTGTCCATACAGAATTTCAAAGGGGCTCAGTCCTTCTTTTGCCCTTGGTCTTGTTCGTATACGCAGAAGGGCTAAAGGGAGAGACTGAGGCCATGTCAAATTTGCTTCTTGTCCTAATTTCACAATTTGCTGTTTGATTAAGTGGTTCATTTTTTCCACTTGACCACTCGACTGGGGGTGATATGGAGTATGAAGCTGCCAATCTATACCCAAGTGGTGGCTAATTTGTTGTACTATTTTTGAGACAAAATGTGGTCCTCTGTCAGAGGATATGGTTGCTGGAACCCCAAAACGTGGTATTATCTCTTGTACCAGTATTTTAGTTACCTCCCGAGCTTTAGCTGTTCTTGTTGGGAATGCTTCTGGCCAACCTGAAAAGGTATCAGTTAATACCAATAGATATCGATACCCCCCTTTTCTTGGAAGTTCTGTAAAATCAATTTGCCATTGTTGTCCAGGCCCATTGCCTTTTCCAATCTGGCCCATTTCCAGCTTGGGGGTATTCTTAGGATTAGTCTGGAGGCAAAGATCACATTGTTGTGTCACCTGTCTCACTGTGGTGTATAAAATTTTAGCCACAATTTCTCTTATCAAATGATTATACAGAGCTTCTGTTCCCCAATGTCTTTTTCTATGTTCCTCCCATAACAAATGCCATAATAAGCAAGATGGAACAATTAGATTGCCCTGTGAGGTATGAGCACAGCCCTCTTCATTATATGACCCTTCTAAATCTGTAATGAGCTTTTGATCTTCCTTAGTGTATTCTGGCTTACCTTCTAGGGAAATCTGCCTATCAGGAATTAAGGCCCCTTCTGTTTTTACCTTTGTTTTGGCCACTTGTTTTGCTTCTCTGTCCGCCAGTTCATTCCCTTTTTCCAAATCTGAGCTCACTTTCTGGTGTGCCTTAATATGCATAATTGCTACTTTCTTAGGGAGGTGGACAGCTTCCAGTAACTTCAGAATTTCTTCTGCGTGTTTGATATTTTTCCCTTGAGAACTCAATAGTCCTCTCTCCTTCCAAATTGCTCCACGTGCGTGTACAACTCCAAAGGCATATTTTGAGTCTGTATAAATGTTCACAACTTTGCCCTGGGCCAATTCCAGGGCGCGCGTTAGAGCAATTATTTCTGCCTTCTGTGTGGAGGTGTTCATGGGCAAAGCCCCTGATTCTATTACCTCTTGGCTGGTGGTGACGGCATATCCCGCATGTCGATTACCGTTCAGGACGTAACTGCTTCCGTCTGTGAACCAAGTTTCCCCATTTTCCATGGGGCTGTCTTTCAGGTCTGGGCGACTGGCGTATGTTGCTTCGATGGTTTCCAAACAGTCATGATGTACCGGTTCTCCTGTGTTCCCGCTGAGAAAAGAAGCTGGATTGACAATGTTAGTGACTACAATCTCCACGTCATCCTGCTCTACCAATATAGCTTGATATCTCAGGAATCTTTGCGGAGAGAGCCAGTGTCCACCTTTTGCTTCCAGTACTGCTGATACTGTGTGAGACACCAAAACAGTAATTTTCTGGCCCAGAGTAAACTTTCGGGCTTCCTGTATATTTAGTATCACAGCTGCAACCGCCCGCAGGCATCCAGGCCAACCTTTTGCAGTCGTGTCTAACTGCTTAGAGAGGTAGGCAACTGCCCGTCGATATGGGCCCAGGTTTTGTGCTAATATTCCCAGGGCAATGCCCTGCTTCTCATGGGAGTAAAGAAGAAAAGGCTTACTCACATCTGGGAGTCCTAAGGCCGGGGCCGAGATGAAAGCCTTTTTCAGTAGCTCAAAAGCTCGTTCGGTCTCCTTATTCCACTCAAGGTGTTTCTGCTCAGTGGCTGTCAATGCATACAGTGGTTTAACAAGCAATCCATAATTATAGATCCACAATCGGAACCACCCTGTCATTCCCAGAAAAGTCCGTAACTCTTTTACTGTCTGAGGTCTCTGAGTTTGACATATTGCCTCTTTACGGGCCTGTCCCAAAGTTCTCTGTCCCGCACTAATTTCATAGCCCAAATAATTCACTTTGCGTTGCATTACCTGTGCCTTTTTCTTGGATACCCGGTACCCCTGGAGTCCCAGGAAATTCAACAGACTCACCGTCCATGTCGTACAATCTTTCTCTGTTTTGGTGGCGATCAGGATATCATCCACATACTGCAACAGCTTCCCCTCCTCAGACGGGGCTTCCCAGGATTCTAAGTCTTTTGCAAGCTGATTGCCAGAAATGGTAGGACTATTCTTAAATCCTTGTGGCAACACCGTCCAAGTGAGCTGGGTCTTTCGACCACTCTTGGGGTTTTCCCATTCAAATGCAAATAACTTTTGGCTGGCTTCATGGAGAGGGACGCAAAAGAAGGCATCCTTCAAATCTAAAACAGTAAACCAAGTCAATTCAGGTGTTAATACGGTTAACAGGGTATATGGGTTCGCCACTACCGGGTAAAGATCTTCAGTTATCTTATTCACTGCCCGTAAGTCTTGGACCACCCGATATGATCCATCGGGCTTCCGAACAGGTAATATAGGGGTATTGAATTCAGACTCACACTCTTTTAATAATCCCAACTGCAAAAATTTTTCTATCACCGGCTGGATTCCTTCTCTGTCATCTTTCTTTAGGGGATATTGTTTAATTCTTACCGGCTTTTGGCCTTCCTTGATCCTAACTTCAACAGGTGGAGCGTTTTTCGCTCTTCCAGGTGCATCGGTAGCCCATACCCCCGGGTACACTTGATTTAAGATGTCCTCGTTAATGCTTCCTTCTAGGGGGAGACTGGTTAGGGTTAGGCTCAATATTTGAATATATTCTTGATCTTTTACCTCCAGAGTAATTTCTCCCTTTTTGAATACAATTTTTGCTTCCAATTGTTCCAACAAGTCCCTTCCCAGAAGTGCCTTTGGGGAGTTGGGCATATATAAAAATTTATGAATGCCCCACTGTTTTCCTAATTTATATTCTAAAGGTTTACAAAAATATGCCTTTTCACTTTGGCCAGTCGCTCCTTTCACCATGACATAATCATTTCCCAGGGGCATCAAAGCCTGATTCAAAACCGAGTATGTTGCTCCTGTATCTACCAAAAATTCTACCTCTTGTTGTGTTTTCCCTAGCTTAATTATAACCAGTGGATCCGCTAGGGTAGATTCCCCAGGTTCCCGTCAGTCTCCCTTCACAGGGGCTACCGTTCTTCCTGTTTGAGTCTTCTGATCTTCCTTGTTCCTTGGGCATTCCCTTTTCCAGTGACCAAATTTCTTACACAAAGCACATTGATCCTTGCCCAGTCGGGGCAAGTCTCGTCTAGGCCCTCTTCCTCTTTCTTCCTGAATAACAGCCATTAATTTCCTTTGCCCTTGCCTATGTCCTTCTTCTCTGTTACTAAATACCCTCCATGCTTCATCCAACAATATTTCTAAATTCCTACCCTCTGTAGGGCGTAATTTCTGAAGTTTGCGCCTTATATCCCCTGTAGACTGACCCAAAAACAGGGAGACTAATTGTTGTATTCCTACCTCTGACCCAGGATCCAGCGGTGTGCTGCGGCGCATTACATCCCTCAGTCGATCCAGGAATTCAGATGGAGACTCGGAAGGACTCTGTTTAACTGCATATAGAGCTGACCAATTTATAGTTTTGGGGATCGCTCTCTCCATTCCTTTTACCACTCCTGATACCCCTGCAATCTTTCCTTATATGCAGATCTATTAGCATCCCACTTTGGGTCTTGGAGAGGGAAATATTCCTTAATGTCCCCTCCTGTGATCTTATAATGATCTTCAGCAAGGTTCCCTGCTGTTTTTAAAATCAGCTGTTTCTCTGTCTCAGTCATATATTCCAATAATAACTGTATATCTTTCCAATCAGGGTTATGCTGTTTTACAATAAATTGGAAATGCTTAGCTACAGTTATCGGATCTCTCCTATAATCTTTTGCAACCTTTTTCCATTCCCCTAGGTCAGCAGTAGAAAAGGGTACTTTAATTAACATCGTCCCACCATCTGGCCCCACCGCCTCTCGGAGAGGTGCTTGTAAAGCTGTTGAGGTAGTTTTCTTCCTAGTACGGGAAGATACAGGACTGCTTGGGGGGGTCGGAATTCTATCCGAGTCTGCATCCTGTTCCTGTGGTCGAGGGGGAGGCTTAAACAAATCAGTTAGATCTTGTTCTGGTACCTGATGGATTTTATTTGTCTTTGTACATCTTTGTCCAATACTACATGCCGAACAACACCGCCTCAGTTTACCTCTAAGCTCCTTGTTGTTTTCTCGCTCAACTGCGAGCACCATGGGGTCCTGTGGGGGTACTATTCCACAGTCCCTTTGCCACTCCGGATGATTTCGGAGGGTGAAAAACATGTCTGCATACGAAACCTCATCCCATTTTCCTTCTCTTCTTAAAACCAGCATTAGTTGTAATAGAGTATTATAATCTGTTGACCCATTAAGTGGCCACTTAGCATCACTTTCTAACTTATACAACGGCCACCATTGATTGCAGTATTTAATAAGGTTCTTTTTACTTTCCGTACCTCCGGTCCCAACAAGATCTTTCCAGTGAGCAATTACACAACCCAGAGGACTTTTCCTCAATATTCCTCCTTGATTGATTCCCATTTCATAACTCCTCCTACATGTCCCAAATTTCTGGAATTAAATTTTCCTTTACACACCAATTTTGGATTCTTAGTGAGCTCTTTCCCAATCCTAAAAGTGTGGAATTTGGAGAAAACACTCAAGGCAATTTGGTTTCCGTCTGCTAGATGTACAGTACCAGCTTCTCCCACAAAATTTACACTTCAACAAAACCCAAGCTGGATGCTAATTATTATATAGTCCAGTTGCAAGCCCACATACAAAGCAAGGAATCACCCCTATTGATACATAAGGACATTCACACATTAACAAACATACATACACCTATAAATTTGAACATATCATTTCCACACACCCACACAAATTCTTTAACATAAATTTCCAAGCATTCACATCATACAAGCATCGCTCCAGTTGACAACCTTCAGCAGCTGCAAAAATAAACCAAGCACAATTGCGAGGGAGTCCACTTACCCCATAAACCGAGTGCAATTGCGAGGGGGTGCGCTTACCTTTCTCCTGCCTCTTATATACCAGTCATCGACAGGTCCGTCCTGGCTCCCGATACTGGGATGCAGCAGTCACCCCAGATTTGCTCGATCTACCCCCAAGATCGCTAGCGGCCGCTCTATCAGTCAGCAAATCCCCTCATACAGGGTACCCTCCTCCCATACGGGGACTACGCTGCACGCCAGACGTCTCTGTGCGATTTACCAGCTGCCCCGGCCCGTACTTTTACAGGCTCCCCTTGTAAAACATACCGTTTGGTCCACGGCTCCACAGGAGGTTGTTGTCTGCTCCCGCGGTGAGCGGCTGGCAGCGGAGGCTCCTCCGAGGAAAGTGCTCGGGGCGCGCCGAGGGGCATCCGCTCTGCAGTCGGTCCCGCAGCCGAGCAGAGAGTCTCCTGCCTGGCTCGCCAAACTGACGTGCGGAAAACAGACTCGACAATCAGTGAGTTTGTAAAGTAGGTATGTTCATTCAGTGCCGGGCAGCACGGGGGGTAGTCCCACCAAAGTTGTGCACGCGCGACTCGGCAGTTCGCCTCAAGTTTATACAGTCAGGTATTACATATTTACAATACGCCTATACATATGCATGACCTATCCCCGCTCCATATTAAAATTAGCTCCAAGAGGTCATTTCCATAGTCCCCTCCCAACTGCGCCTGTGCAGAGCCTCTTTATGGTGGTCGTCTGGTGGTCGCAGAGATGAAGATAGATGACTCCTCTTCGTCACCGCTAGTAACCTTTTTCCTTGCGCAGGCTCAGTGATTTCTTGGTATTCACCCAAGCCGCAAGACCAGTCTTAGCTGGCTCTTGGGGCCTGTTCCTGCTTCTTATCAAGGACTGTCTTTACCTCATTGGCTGGTTCTTGGCACCAGCTCTTCTTATCAAGGACTGTCTCTACCTCAACTAATTTCAACAATGTAAGCACCAAACATCTTCTTTCACCCCCCTTTATTATGTCTACTAAGACTCTTTTGACTCTCCTTGTCTCACTTTTTTGTTTTTTGTCAATTAACACAGCCTTACTTGATCTATCGATTAATTTTTTAACACATTGCAACATACAAGGATGGACCATCTGTACATTCTTGTGCCATCTTGCTCCGCAAACTCAGCCCAGCAATCAGTAGGTGTCAGCTTTACGTGGGCGTCCCCACGGAGGCAACAATGGCATTGCCATACACCATCCCGATGCTCTTCGGAAAATCCCGGTATTTATACATTTGCAGAGGAACGGGTTTCAGCATATGTGGCCAGTGGGTGCCAAAATCCGACTCAATTGCAACCTATGACGCATGCACTCGCTGGCCAGGTGCACTGCACAAGTCATAGCCATCCTGTCTATTGGTTCATGGGCTTTGTGATGCGGTTGCGATGCACAGAGAATCCTGACTTGTTTTGTTGGCCAAGGTGACCTACACGTTAGGTTTTGGCTGAGGTGGTATTCATATTGCTGCACCATCTAGGATGTTCCAGATGATGATGATTCTACAAATTGAGCGGGAGGCTATTGTGTAGGGATTGGCGCTCGGAAGATCTCGCGATGTACGGAAAGAGAACGGTTAAAGGAGGCGGGATGACCGACAGACAGTATATAAGGGCTTGACGCAGTTGAATAAACGCCATTTGCAGCATCCTCATATTGGTGTCAGTGCTCTGTGGCCCAGGGTATGATGAACCCTGTGCCGAGTCCCACGGGGTAATCAGACGAATGTCTACAAGTGGTGACCCCGACGTGATTGGACATCGGCGGATTACGCAGGGCGTAATCGAAGGCCTGGCCAGGCATGGAAGCGGTCCTGAAGGTGTTGGACTCGTGCTCTAGAGAGGTAAAGATCCCTATGGGACAAAAAGAAGCGAAAGCTTGCCTAGAGCGGCTCCTGAAAGAGGGAGCGATAGAGCGCCCGGGGGACATATTGTCTCCTGAGTGCTGGCCGAAATGCACCGCGGCTTTAGCGGAGCGGGCTATGGCGACGCAGCATGGTCCGGAGTTAAAGACGTGGGGGCGGATTAGGGCGATTTTGAGGAAAGTGCGGGAGGAGAGCTTAACATGGAAGGAAGCGAAGAGATTGATGCAAGCGAAGGCGGATCGGGGCGTACAGGCGGATGGGGAGGCGCAGACAGAAGGGCTAACGGAGGTAGCGGAGCAGACGCCTCTGGTGCTCCCAGTGCAGCCGTCGGCACCGGCCGAACCACCGGGATACCCTTGGGAGGAGTTGGAACGGGAGCGTGAACGGGCGAGAGAGGAGGAGCGGGAGAAAGAGCGACGGTTAATTCAGGAGGCAGAGGAACAAGTGGCTGAGCAAAGGAGACGGGAGAAGGAGAGGCAGAGACTAGAGGAGGCAGAGAGGGCTGTGATGAAGGGATCAGAAAAGGAGCAGGTAGAGGAGGGAGCGGTTCCCCTGTATGATCCGGAGGATTGGGTGCCGGGACGTGTTTTGCGAACCGCGCCACAAGCGCACCCTAAGATGGCGCCGACATCCGCTCTCTCCCCGGATGTCTCTCCGGAAGTCGGGAGAGGCGGAGCACGGCCAAAGGAAGGAGGAAGGAAAGCCAGGACACTCCCACTTCCGCGCGTAGCGGAAGAGGAGGAGAGTGGGCCGGACTCAATCGAGAGGTTGGCTCAACGGTTAGAGGAGGCGTGGCAACTGGTGGGCGGAAACCGCTGTCGTCCGCCACATGCAGCGATAAGACAAAAAGCTATTTCCGGCTGTAAGGCGCAGTCGGCAGCAGCCAGTGAAAAGGCAACGCCTATGTCTTTAACACCTGCGCCCAACCCAGCTACAGATCCGCTGCAGATGCTGCAGCGAGTAGTAGAGGAGTTGCAGGAGCAGGTGAAGCAGCAGCGGGAGCTGCTACAAGCAGCTGGGGAACAGAAAGGAGTCCCCAATTCACCGAAGGTCACGTTGCCGGACTGGAAAATTGTAGCAAAGGAATGTATTATGGACGGCATACGTTTTGAAGGACCCCCTCTAGTTTGCCCAGTCTGAGCTGGTCCAGGCGGTGTAGGGGTGGAGTGGTCTCCGTTGGATAGCAAGCTTTTGCAACAAGTGAAGAAGGCCGTGGATGATTACGGCTTAGGACATCCCATGACAGGCTCTCTTTTAGATGTGTTTTTTTCAGGTTCACTGACTCCCTGGGATTCGCGACAGTTTTGTAGTATGATTTTGACTCCTACCTTTTTCTTGATTTGGAAAGAAGCTTGGACAAACAGATTACAGGCAGCACTAGTTGAGGCCCAACAAGAAAGACCCAACCCATTAGCTAATTCGTCAGTACAGCGTCTGCGAGGGTCAGACCCTGGTCAGCTGACACCGCAGCAACAGGCGGGGCAACTTACAGCTAGGGAATTGACAACGTCGACGCGGGCAGCGCGTGCAGCCTTGACAGCTGTTGCACCCCTGATGACTCCGAAGGAGCCATGGACGAAAATCAAGCAAGGGGTAGCGGAGGAATTTCCAAAATTTTGTGACCGGTTACAGGGAGCCATAGAGCAGGCGCATATCCCTGATTCAGCTAAAGGACCAGTGTTGTTGGAGTGTGTTAGACAGCAGGCGAATGAAACTACAAAAGCGATCTTACGGACAGTGCCTCTGGGGGCATCCCTTGGAGTGATGGTAGAGGCAGTATTGAAGAAGCAGCGGGAGGTTCCTGATTCAGTGGTGCAGTCAGTTGTGGCTGCAGTAAAGGCTCCGGAGCAAAGAGGTAGCTCCGGACAGGTGGTTTGCTACCATTGTGGTCGCAAAGGGCATAAGAGAGATCAATGCAAGGCAGAGAAGCGTGAGTCAGGAGGTCCTCCGGGGCCTTGTTGGAAATGCGGACAAACAGGACATCTGGCAAAGACCTGCCAAGCGGGAAACGGCTCTCGGGGGAGGCAGCGGGGCATGCCTCCCTCCACCTCACAAGCGCCCCACAACGCGTCCTCCGCAACGGCGACGGAGCAGTCGCGGAGCCCCAAGTGGCCTTGGTGTTAGATTGCTGGAACAGGCCACATGTACAGGTCTGTATAAGGATTGTGGCCGACAACATCACACCACGTGAGCTGTGGTGTTCTGCACTCGTGGATACGGGTGCTGATGTCTCTTGTCTTCCTCATGGAATGTGGCCAGATTCTTGGCCTACTGTACAAAGCCGCTTAGAAGGACTGGGTGGTAACTCTCTGTCGGAACATTCACTGCTGGCCTGTTGGATTTCTGCCCAGGACTCCGACGGGTCAGTCTTGGTTGCTAATGTCAGACCGCATAAGGCACAGGTGTCTGAGCCTTTACTTGGCCGTGACGTGTTGCAACAATGGGGTGTCCGCTTGTCAAATTTTTGAGTGGGGCCACTGTCTACCTGATGCGCCGCGAGCTTGCGGTATGTATGAAGTGGAAAACCACTGATCCGGTTTGGGTAGAACAGTGGCCCCTCACGCAAGAAAAATTGCAAGCGGCGACTGAAATTGTAAATAGAGAACTCAAAAAGGGACACCTTGTTGAGAGCACTAGTCCATGGAATACACCCATTTTTGTTGTCCCAAAGAAGGACAAGAACAAATGGCGGCTACTACAGGACTTGCGGGCCGTCAATGCGGTATTAGAAGACATGGGGCCTTTGCAACCCAGCCTACCTATTCCTTCTGCTCTGCCAGATGGCTGGCCAATTTTGATCATGGACATTAAAGATTGTTTTTTCTCTATTCCGTTGGCAGAGGAAGACCAAGAAAAGTTTGCTTTTACACTCCCAGCAACCAACCTGGCTGAACCAGCAAAGCGGTATCAGTGGACAGTTTTGCCGCAAGGCATGAAGAATTCACCAACCTTGTGTCAAAGGGCAGTGGCCCTTGCCTTGCAGCCGGTAAGGCAAAACAATTCTCAGTTGGTCATCTATCACTACATGGATGATATTTTGGTGGCAGCGCCTTCAGAGGAGTCCCTGCGTTCTGGTGAGCAACAAATTTTACAGGCTCTGCAGGCGGAAGGCCTAGAAGTGCAAGAGGCTAAGACGCAGAAAGGGCCAGCCTGTAAGTATTTAGGACTCAGCATTGGCCCTCATGCAGTCCGAGCACAACAGCAGATCTTGGAGCCAGTCGTTAATACTTTGCATGACATACAGAAATTAGTTGGAGCTTTGCAGTGGTTAAATGGTGTCTTGCCCATTCCCCCCCGATTGGATGAGTCCTCTATATGAGCTCTTGAGAGGACACCACCCATGGGAGAAAAGGACTTTGACTCAGGAAGCAAAGAACTCATTGAATAGGATTGCAGAACTCATGAGTGTAGAAAGCTTGCACAGATGGCAGCCAAAAGAACCATTGCAACTGTATTTGAGCCTGACAAAGAAGGGTGCTATTGGACTAGTAGGCCAAGGTGAACCCTCGAAGCCTAGGGCTCTATGGTGGATTACATCCACCCAGATAAAAACGGCTTTTCAAGCCTATTCAAAGGCACTGGCATTGTTGATTTTGCGGGGACGCGAAGTGACCCGTAGAGTGTTCGGGAAAGAGCCAGACAGAATCTGGCTGCCGGTACGTGCGGAAACATGGCAAAGGAACCTGAGCCAACAGGACGAACTGGCTTTGGCCTTTGAGGGCTTTGTGGGACAGCTAGCGTATGGGCCCACTCTGGAGGCAAAGACCTTTTTGCCATTGCTGTGTCTAAAGCCAGTCCTACGCATCAGTGAACAACCGGTGCAAGGTCCTACTCTGTTTACAGATGCTTCTTCACAGACGCAGCAAGCAGTAGTTGTGTGGCAAGAAGGCACTGATTGGAAAAGAATGGTGTACCAGGATGAGTCATGCTCAGTGCAGAAACTCGAAGCCCATGGGATTCACATGGCTCTTTGCTTGTTTCCTGAACAGCCCTCGAACATCGTGACAGATTCGATATATGTGGCGAAACTGATACACACTATGACAGAATCTGGCTGGCCTATTTCAGAGGTAGCCGTCATGTTGGAAGCAGCGCTTACGCGACGATCTGCGCCCGTATCAATTATTCATGTGACAGCGCACACGAAGCATTCAGGGTTCTATTATGATGGAAATCGTCGCGCTGACCTAGCTGCTCGTCAGGTGAACACTCTACAGCAGGCCCGGCAGTTACACCATGACTTACACATTGGAGCAAAGGCACTGTCACGGCACTGTGACATTCCCTTACACCAGGCACGGGACGTTGTGGCTACTTGTCCCCACTGTCAGCATTCTCCTTTGTGGCTCGCGGGAGTGAATCCGCGGGGGCTAGAGCCCTCAGAGTTATGGCAAACTGATTTCACCATGTATCCACCCTTTCAGCCATCCCCTCACATTGCGGTTACCATCGACACCTGCAGTGGCGTTCTCGTTGCGACTCTCCACAGAAAGGTTACGGCCCGTGCTGCGCAACAACATTGGCTGACTGCCATGGCGTGGTTAGGTTGCCCACGCACTATCAAAACAGATAATGGGTCCTGTTTTATCGCAGCTTCTACCCAACAGTGGGCAAATCGTTGGGGAATCCGTCTGCTTCACGGTATTCCCTATAACAGTCAGGGACAGGCCATTGTAGAACGCGCACATCGCACATTAAAAGCCAAGCTTGATGTTCTTAGGGAGGGGGAGCAGGTATCCCAAGAGACAGACCCTCTTGACCACAAAAATCATCAGCAACAAAATCCCAAATGCCGACGTTCTGCTCGTGAGACCCCTGTGCACCGTAATGCACGGTTGTTGGCTTTAGCGCTATTTGCACTCAATCAGTTTGCCCGTGGTACAGAGTCACAGAGTCCAATGCAGAAGCATTGGCAACAGGCGATAAGGGGAGTAGGGCCACCAGTATTGGTCCGTGACCCAGAAACAGGAAAGTGGGAAGGTGGGTGGCGCTTGGTGACACAGGGAAGAGGGTATACTGCAGTACAATCATCAGAGCACCCAGACTCACGCGTGCGCTGGGTGCCGGCACGGTGGTTGAAACCAGACCTCAGTCAATAACGACTTATTGTGAGTTATTTTGCAGGATGCCGTTCAAAAGATCATCTGAGTGCCTGCACTGTGGTCGCTGCGACCCTTGGGTGCTTGTCAAGTGTGACTGCTGTGGACAACAACTCTGGAGACGCACCAGCCGAGCATCAAAATGGTGTGACCGATGTTTTGAACACCGCAGATCCACTTTACAGCAACCGCTGTGTGTACCCCACAAGCAGGGGACTATGATATGCTTTTGGACAAAGCCAATCTGTTACAGGAGGCAGGTGACAGTGGCTTGACGATCTCCTCGCGTCGACCTGGCAATGGCTCCTGTCTTTGATTGACTGGAAAACGTTGGCCCTGCTTGGAATCCTTTTGGTTGTGGTGGTTATCATGGTTTGTTGTGGGATACCAGCACTGACTGTTTGCGTGCGGAGACTCTTTATACAGAGTGCGGGTACCGACCACTACGCACGAATTACCATGAGTTGGTGGAATCGCGCTTATAGCTGTAACGCCAGTTTGTACCGTCGGTCATCCGCCATAGGGAGGGGGAACTTGTAGGGATTGGCGCTCGGAAGATCTCGCAATGTACGGAAAGAGAACGGTTAAAGGAGGCGGGATGACCGACAGACAGTATATAAGGGCTTGACGCAGTTGAATAAACGCCATTTGCAGCATCCTCATATTGGTGTCAGTGCTCTGTGGCCCAGGGTATGATGAACCCTGTGCCGAGTCCCACGGGGTAATCAGACGAATGTCTACACTATTGTGGGCCTGCATCTGTGGAAACACAATCATAATCTTGTCCCCAGGTTATTAATGAAATTGGACCTTCCCATTGCCCTGTTTCTAGATTCTTAACTAAAACCATGACCTTACCTCTAATTTTGGCTTTAGCTAACTTCTCTTGTGGAGACAGATTCCTTTACTCTTTCTTTTTTTTTTTTTTTTTCTTTTTTTTTTAGAGAGCATTAACAGATCTAGTCATCATCATTCACGAGCATCGAATCATACATGGGATAATAGCCAAGAGTATTGTCCTGGGTTCAGCTGGGATAGAGTTAATTTTTACAGGAACCTGGGAGGTGGGGGCATAGGCGGGGCAGCTGACCTGGACTAACCAAGGAGCTATTCCATACCATGTGACATCATGCTCAGTATATAAATGGGGAGCGGGCCGGGGGGTGGTCTCTGTTTTCGGTGGGGGAAGCGGTGGAGCGTCGGGTCCCGGGTGGTGAGCAGTTGCACTGTGCATCACTCTTTTTGTATACTTTTTTGTTAGTACCGTTGTTGTTGTTGTAATTTCTTTGTGTTTGTCCCAGTAAACTGCCTTTATCTCAACCCTCGAGGTTCCAGTTTCTTTTTCTTTTTCTCTCCTCCGTCTCCTCCCCATCCCACCGGAGGGGGGCGGAGGAGTGAGCGAGCGGCTGCGTGGTCCTTTGTTACCGGCTGGGCTGAAACCACAACAGTCCTTTTTGGCGCCCAACGTGGGGCACGAAGGGTTGAGATAACGACAGATCTGGCCAGAGCGTGTTGAAAGAAATTTGCCAAACGCATTTCTTAGATAAATAGATGTTAGTCACAATGTTGTTTCATTTGTTTACATGGTGGCGTTTTGTAAGCTCTTATATGCTCTATGTATTGCCTGTAGTTGCGTATCTCATCTCTGGGAGAGTGATTGGGATTATCATTTTGCTGTACTGGGCAATGTCGCCTTATGAAATGATTACATCACTGGTCATGAGGTTAAGCTGGTATCTGTATGAGGCAGTGATATCATTTCCATACTTTGGGCACCTTCTGTCGGATTTTATTGGTAATTACACCCCATCCATGGGGAAATTAGGGGGGGATACTTCCCCCTGTCCGTTCACCTCCCTTTTCTCCTTCCGACTAATTACAACAGCTTTTGAGAATTTTGAATATCCTTGGGATGCGCAAGCCAGTGTGCTGTTAGTGCTATGCCTCCTGAATATGTTTCAGGTCTTGTTTAGGGCTACAAAAAGGCTGTTTGAGAGGACCACTCAGGGATGTCCCCCAAAGCGGGATACTCATGGGTGGCACAGCATGTGGGAGGATATGGGCAGGTATCTAGAGAACTTCTCACCGCCAGTGACTTGGAAGTTCACTCCCAAACAACTACAGAACCCTCATGAAGTGATAGAATATTTGAAAGAAAAATGCTGTGGCTATCCCAGAGACACACAACTCACTACATTGTGCTGGGCCCTGGCCGGTATCTACCAAACACTGCTTGATACTAGGCAGCACCCTCAGGGAGAAAAGATGGAAAACAGGGCAACAGGCCCCGTGGCTACCCCAACCCCGACAACAGACACCGTGGCTGCCCCTACCCCCACAACAAGCACCGTGGCTGCCCCTACCCCAACAACAAGCACCATGGCTGCCCCTACCACGACAACAGGTACTGTGACTACCCCTACCCCGGTGACAGACACTTCAGCTGAACCAGAGAACCAACCTGTGCCACTATCAGTCGCCCCTGTACAGAAAAAGAAACACACAAAGAAATCAGTTCGCTTAGCGAGAGATGAAGATGAACCAGGGTCATCGCGAGAACAGGAGGTAGAGGCAGAACCTGAAATAATTACCCGATCTCTATCCATGAGTGAGTTGCGTGATATGCGAAAAGATTTTAGCTGCCACCCAGGTGAGCACGTTGTTACCTGTCTGCTCCGATGCTGGGATAGCGGGTCTAGTAGTGTGGAATTAGAGGGTAAGGAAGCCAAGCAGCTGGGATCTCTGTCTAGGGAAGGGGGCATCGACAAGGCGATTGGGAGAAAAACACAAGTCCTCAGCCTCTGGAGGCGACTTCTGTGAGGTGTAAAGGAAAGATACCCCTTCAGGGATGAAGTTACATGTCACCAAGGCAAGTGGACCACCATGGAGAGAGGTATCCAGTACCTGAGAGAATTAGCCGTGCTGGAGGTGATTTATAATGATCCAGAAAATGAGCAGTCACCCACAGATCCAGATGAAGTCCAATGCACACAACTGATGTGGTGGAAGTTTCTACGAAGTGCACCACCAACCTATGTGAACTCATTGGCAGTAATGTCCTGGAGAGAAGGCTATGGACAAACGGTGGATGAATTGGCTGTCCAACTCCGGCAATACGAAGGGAGTCTCTCTTCCTTCCTACGGGCCTGTGTCTCAGCTGTAGGAGTTGTCCCGAGAGTTCCAGCAATTCAAAGTGGATCTGTCTTCCTCCTCACCTGTACAGGCCCGCATGGCAGTTATTGGTAGTAAGCGTTCCTCTGCCCAAGAGAGAGGAGAGAGAAAGTACACTCGACGGGCTAACCTGTGGTTTTACCTGCGTGACCATGGAGAGGACATGAGGAAGTGGGATGGAAAACCCACTTCAGTCTTGGATGCACGGGTACAGGAGTTGCGAGAAAAAGCAACCAGAAAAGAGAATTCTTCTTGGAAAACTGCTGCTCCAGTTTCCCGTGAGCAGTCCCCCAGACGCAGTAGATGGGCTGATCTCATTTCTGATCCCCTTGAAGGGACTTCTGATTCACGTGTGCAGAAAGTGAGTAAGGGATATTCTAACCAGGATTAGAGGGGCCCTGCCTCCAGCCAGGTGGAGGAGAGGGACAACCGAGTCTACTGGACAGTGTGGATTCGATGGCCTGGCACATCAGACCCACAGGAATATAAGGCTCTAGTGGACACAGGTGCACAGTGTACCCTAATGCCATCAAGTTATAAAGGGGCAGAACCCATCTGTATCTCTGGTGTGACAGGGGGATCCCAAGAGCTAACTGTATTGGAAGCTGAAATGAGTCTAACCGGGAATGAGTGGCATAAACACCCCATTGCGACTGGCCCAGAGGCCCCGTGCATCCTTGGTATAGATTATCTCAGGAGGGGGTATTTCAAGGACCCAAAGGGGTACCGGTGGGCCTTTGGTATAGCTGCATTGGAGACGGAGGAGATTGAACAGCTGTCTACCCTGCCAGGTCTCTCCCAAGACCCTTCGGTTGTGGGGTTGCTGAAGGTTGAAGAACAACAAGTGCCAATTGCTACCACGACGGTGCACCGGCAACAATATCGCACCAACCTAGACTCCCTGATCCCCATCCATAAGCTGATTTGCCAATTGGAGAGCCAAGGAGTGATCAGCAAGACTCACCCTTTACTAGTCCCATATGGCCCGTGCAGAAATCTAATGGGGAATTGCGACTAACAGTAGATTATCGTGGGCTGAATGAAGTCATGCCACCGCTGAGCGCTGCTGTGCCAGATATGTTAGAGCTTCAATATGAACTGGAATCAAAGGCAGCCAAGTGGTATGCCACAATTGACATTGCTAATGCATTTTTCTCCATTCCTTTGGCAGCGGAGTGCAGACCTCAGTTTGCTTTCACTTGGAGGGGCGTCCAGTACACCTGGAATCGACTGCCCCAGGGGTGGAAACACAGCCCCACCATTTGCCATGGACTGATCCAGGCTGCACTGGAAAAAGGTGAAGCTCCAGAGCACCTGCAATACATTGATGACATCATCATATGGGGCAACACGGCAGAAGAAGTTTTTGAGAAAGGGAAGAAAATAATCCAAATCCTTTTGAAGGCTGGTTTTGCCATAAAAGAAAGTAAGGTCAAGGGACCTGCGCAGGAGATCCAGTTCTTAGGAGTAAAATGGCAAGATGGGCGTTGTCAGATCCCTGCGGACGTGATCAACAAAATAGCACTTATGTCTCCACTGACTAATAAAAAGGAAACACAGGCTTTCTTAGGTGTTGTGGGCTTTTGGAGAATGTATATTCCAAATTACAGTCAAATTGTAAGCCCTCTCTACCAAGTTACTCGGAAGAAGAACAATTCTAAATGGGGGCCTGAGCAACGACAAGCCTTTGAACAGATTAAGCAGGAGATTGTTCATGCAGTAGCTCTTGGGTCAGTCCAGGCAGGACAAGATATTAAAAATATGCTCTACACTGCAGCTGGGGAGAATGGCCCTACCCGGAACCTTTGGCAGAAAGCACCTGGGGAGACCCGTGGCCGACCTCTGGGGTTTTGGATTCGGGGATATCGATGATCCAAGGCTCGCTATACTCCAACTGAAAAAGAGATCTTGGCAGCATATGAAGGAGTTTGAGCCGCCTCAGAAGTGGTTGGTACTGAAACACAGCTCCTCTTAGCACCCCGACTGCCAGTGCTGGGTTGGATGTTCAAATGGAAAGTTTCCTCTACACATCACGCGACTGACGCAACGTGGAGTAAGTGGATCGCACTGATCACACAACATGCTCGCATAGGAAACCCCAGTTGCCCAGGAATGTTAGAAGTGATCACGGACTGGCCAGAAGGCAAAGATTTTGGAATGTCGCCAGAGGAGGAGGTGACACGGGCTGAAGAGGCCCCGCTGTATAATAAACTGCCAGAAAATGAGAGGCAATATGCCCTGTTCACTGATGGGTCCTGTTGCATTGTGGGAAAACATCAGAGGTGGAAGGCTGCTGTATGGAGTCCTACACGACAAGTTGCAGAAACTGCTGAAGGAGAAGGTGAATCGAGTCAGTTTGCAGAGGTGAAAGCCATCCAGCTAGCGTTAGACATTGCTGAAAGAGAAAAGTGGCCAGTGCTCTATCTCTATACTGACTCATGGATGGTGGCAAATGCCCTATGGGGGTGGCTACAGCAATGGAAGAAGGGCAATTGGCAGCGCAGAGGTAAACCCATCTGGGCTGCCGCACTGTGGCAAGATATCGCTGTTCGGATAGAGAAGCTAGTGGTAAAAGTACGTCACGTAGATGCTCATGTGCCCAAGAGTCGAGCCACTGAAGAACATCAAAACAACCAGCAGGCGGATCAGGCCGCCAAGATTGAAGTGTCTCAGGTGGACCTGGACTGGCAACGTAGGGGTGAGCTATTTATGGCTCAGTGGGCCCACGATACCTCAGGCCATCGGGGAAGAGATGCAACATATAGATGGGCTCAAGATCGAGGGGTGGACTTGACCATGGACACTATCGCACGGGTCATCCATGAATGTGAAACACGTGCTGCAATTAAGCAAGCCAAGCGGCAAAAACCCCTGTCGCATGGAGGGCGATGGCTGATATATAAACAGTGGGAGGCCTGGCAGATTAACTATATCACACTCCCACGAACATGCCAAGGCAAGTGCCATGTGCTTACAATGGTGGAATCAACCACTGGATGGCTGGAAACATACCCTGTGTCCCATGCCACTGCCCAGAACACTATCCTGGGCCTTGAAGAGAAAATTTTATGGCAACACGGCACCCCAGAAAGAATCGAGTCGGACAGCAGGACTCATTGCCAAAACAAACTCGTAGACACCTGGGCCAAAGAACATGGCATTGAGTGGGTATATCACATCCCTTATCACGCACCGGCCTCCGGAAAAATTGAACGATACAATGGAATGCTGAAAACTACATTGAGAGCGATGGGGGGTGGAACTTTCAAGCATTGGGATACACATTTGACAAAAGCCACCTGGTTAGTTAATACTAGAGGATCCGCCAATCGGGCTGGCCCCGCCCAACCAAGAGTTCCACATACTGTAGAAGGGGATAAAGTCCCTGTAGTGCGCATGAGGAGTATGTTAGGAAAGACAGTCTGGGTTAGTCCTCCCTCAAGCAGAAGCAAACCCATTCAAGGGGTTGTTTTTGCTCAAGGACCTGGGTACACCTGGTGGGTGATGCAGAAGGATGGGGAGGTTCGATGTGTACCTCAGGGAGATTTGATTTTGGGAGAGAATAGCCAGTGAATTGGGCTGTATGATATTTAACTGCTAAATAACCTGCCAATGCATGTCATTGTATCTATAGTGTCTATATGCCATATCAAGGGTATTATTGTGAGAATTATCCAAATGACTACAGGATGGACTTTTGAAACTGAGCCAAGTACAACAGCGATAGAACTTGAACTGGCACCCAGCAATTTCCTCAAGATCAACATCTTCGACCTGCAGACCAAGGGCACGAGTTGCACCAAATGTACTAGCCACAAGTTCCAGAGGCAGCGTACAACAACCCAACATCTCACACCATCTCTCTCTTATCCTGAAGAACTGTTACAACAGATAGAGCCCCAAAATCGGTGGACGCATTAGAGGGTTAGCCCATAGGCTAAAGGAACATCATGTGTGTGTGTGTGCGAGGTCGGGGGGAGGAGTCCATATACTTATATATATGACAAGGAAAGTAGTAGTGGTTGATTGGAAAAAAATGTAAGATCTGGGCATGATGTAGATGGTATAGAATAAGGGGTGGATAATGTCCTGGGTTCAGCTGGGATAGAGTTAATTTTTACAGGAACCTGGGAGGTGGGGGCATAGCCGGGGCAGCTGACCTGAACTAGCCAAGGAGCTATTCCATACCATGTGACATCATGCTCAGTATATAAATGGGGAGTGGGCCGGGGGGTGGGCTTGACTTTCAGTGGGGGAAGTGGCAGAGCATCGGGTCCTGGGTGGTGAGCAGTTACACTGTGCATCACTCTTTTTGTATACTTTTTTGTTAGTACCGTTGTTGTTGTTATAATTTCTTTGTGTTTGTCCCAGTAAACTGCCTTTATCTCAACCCTCGAGGTTCCAGTTTCTTTTTCTTTTCTCTCCTCCGTCTCCTCCCCATCCCACCGGAGGGGGGTGGAGGAGTGAGCGAGCGGCTGCGTGGTCCTTTGTTACCGGCTGGGCTGAAACCGGGACAAGTATGAATATAGGAGCCACCAAGTAAATCAACCACTTTAATATTTGCCATATCCAAGGCCCAAACCCTAATGATTCTAACCAGTCACTAAACGGGTCAGTATAGTATCCGATCTTGTTTAGGTTTTCTTGTAATTGATTTAACTGTTTGTGAATGCTTATAGAATGGTCCGACAGATTCATGCAACACATTCCTTCAAAGTCTTCACACCCATGTCCTATCTCCACAAATCAAAAACAGTCCTGGGGGCAACAACTTTCCCCCCGCAGTATTTACATCCAAACTTGCAGTATCAACGTCAGGCCATAAAGGTAACCCTGTTATGTTCTGCCATCCTATAAAGTATGACCCTGATCGCTCTTTCTCCTTCTTTACCAAAACGGTGTCCCCCCCAAAAATATCACTCCTATATCATTATATGGTTGTAATTGTGATCGGAGATGTTGACAATCTTCTAAATGGGAAATATTGGTTACCTTAGCCGGGGGTAAAGAAAACATTAGATCCAATTTCTGAAGGGGCAAGCTCGCACTAATCAGAAGGTTTTCCACGTACAATTGTTGCTGTTTAGCTCCTACCAAAGAGGGCCACCACTTTTTGCCAATCTTTATGCACATCACCACATCGCTTGTTGTCATCATGTTGAATTTCTCAAATTCTATATTGTAATTAGTCTGGTTCTACTATGAGCTGTAAAATTTAGGGTTAAAGTCTGGATACCCAATTAGACATGTTTGAAAAGGATCCGCTGGTGTAGCTAAGGACGGACAAAAATCAGTCAATTTTAAATACAGATCCCATGACTAAGGTCATCGCAATATTATCACTACCATTTGCTTTTCCAAATCCCTTTTTTTTTTTTTTTTAGTCTTTATCATAAATGACTACATGTCGGGGTATCTTAATACTACTTCCACACTCTGCTCTTATGAGTAATGTTTTGCCAGATGCCGATCAACATTAAATCATATATATTTGCTGCAATAGCTCTAAGCTGCTTATTCTCTATATGATTAGTTATACACAAAGCCAAAATCAGTAAGCGATCTACTGAAAAATCCTCTGCCCGCTCACGCAAGGTTAGTTGGTTAGTTAAATTTCTATCACAATGGTCACACAAAAAATTTTCTATCCCTTTCACCCACTCGCACTAAGATGCATATCCAGGGCTGGCACCGTACTCCGTGTTTTTCACACGCATTCTTAATTTCCGCATTGACTGCCAGTCTCCGTCGTGATTTGTCTAGGCAGTCTATCTAGGGCTTCGGGACCTGCTGAAGTCTCCACTGCTTCTTGTTCTCGATCTTCTGAGTTGTTTGTGATATCTGATTGCTCAATCCATGGCTTGACCCATTTCGCCGCTATCCAATGGGGCTGTTCGTTACCTGTGGAAACACAAGCATACCCTCTTCCCCATGTGAATAACTTGCAAGGTCCCTGCCATTGCTGTAAAACTGGATCGAATATTGAAACTTGCAGCTGGTTTTTATCAACATTTTTGCACCCACACATATGCCTAGTAATTGGGATCTGATCCTCAGTACCATGTGGCTGTAGTCAATTCAAAACATATAGCACTTTGCTTATTAACTCTTGGGGGGTACAATGCCGCATGTCTTCCCCCATTTTTAAAATGTTTAAACGATCCTTTAAGGTCTGATGTGCACATTCAACGATAGCTTGACCAGTAGAATTATGGGGTACGCCAAAATTATGAGTTACCCCCCACAGCTGTAAAAATGTTTCTAATGACTGTGCACGATATCCCAGGCCATTGTCTGTTTTAATTTCTGTTGGCACTCCCATGGCAGCAAATGCTGCCAAAAGGTGCTTAATTACGGACCTGGCATTAGTTGATACATGAACAGTAGCCCACATAAGGTTTGAATATGTGTCAATAGATACATGAACGTATTTATATTTCCCAAAACTGGGATACTCCGTAACATCTGTTTGCCAAATTTGCAACGGTGATAGTCCCCGGGGGTTCACCCCTTGTGGTTGTAAGTTTGGAATGTTCGCACAGTCAGGGCAACCAGCAAAAATAGTTCTGGCTTGCTGCAATGGGAGATCAAATTGCTTACTCAGCGCTTTTGCTGACTGATGATAAAATTTATGGGATAGCAGTGCTTGTCCAAACAAGTCAGGTTTGGGTGTATTAAAACAGATGTTTGCATTGGCTACTACCAGTCGATCTGCGCGCGCATTACCTTCCACAATAAATCCCGGCAATGTTGTATGGCTACGGATATGATCGATAAAAAATAAGTCTGTCCGTCTTTCTAATAACATCCATAATTTCAAAAGTGCCATAAACAGCTGCTTATTACTTACAGTTTTTAGCAAGGAACTATCCCAACGTTTGACTATCCCAACGACATATTGAGAATCTGAAACAATGTTGACAGGTGTTTTATCCCATTTTTTGAAAACAGAGCATACGGCTAGTAGCTCAAGCACCTGTACTGACCTCTCTAACAGAACGACTTCGGATTTCCAGGATCCATCCTGAAGATATACAAATCCTGCTTTACCCGTTCTGCTGCTAGCATCAGTAAAAACGGTAATTGCCTCCAGTGGGCTTTCACTGCAAATAGAGCGTGGTTCCATTCTTAACATTGTTTTAAACAATGGGTGAGGGGGGTAGTGATTATCCACTTCCCCCTTAAAACCCATCAGAGCTACTGCAAGGCAGTCATTTTTCATCATGGCATTATTCACAATATCAAGCAACATAGGCAAAATAATTTT
The DNA here is from genome assembly GCF_929443795.1 of Astur gentilis. NCBI lineage: Eukaryota > Metazoa > Chordata > Aves > Accipitriformes > Accipitridae > Astur > Astur gentilis. The sequence goes on along the minus strand of NC_064918.1, from coordinate 3,486,761 downwards.
GTCCATTTGCTTCCCTGAAATTTGTGTCGCCTTTGCCCCTGCTTTTTGAATGCACATTCCCAGAGCTTCAATTCTAGTGACTACTGTTTTTGACATGCTAGCAGGCAAGAATATCCATTCTATTATTATCAATGGGCTTTGTTCCCGTCGCTCATCCCACTGACCCAAAATTCCCGCAACTTCCTTATCTGAGTTATATACATATAAATTTATGGACAAATCAGGGATGTATCTGCCAGACATGGATGATGTGATTTTCTGCTCAATTGCTGTCAAGGCTTGCCGCCCCGATGCACTTAGTTGTATTGCAGAAGTTAAGCTATTGCTGCCCCGCAATAAATCCAGCAGCAGCTGTGAGTCTGTATTTGTAATACCACAATAAGGCCGAATCCACTGTAGGTCTCCAACAAGTTTTTGTACATCATGTATATTTCGTATGTCTTTGTGTAGCGACAGCTTTTGTGGACAGAGGCTTCCACAACTTGCAAACCCAGATATAGTGTTAATGGTGTTCCGTCTTTTTTAAACCTTGATCGACAGTCACTGGCTTTGTGTCCGAACTTGTTGCACTTGTTACAGACCCCAGGAAAGTTTGACTGACTGCCGTTAGTTAGTGCTGCCATAGATCGAGGCTGTGTTGCTGTCGCGGTAGAGACGGACACGACAAGTAATAGATCATGCAAAATGGCTACTTTATTGTTCTAACACACCTTTTTATCTCTTTCTTCAGAGTATGTGTTAGTATATGATTGGCTTAGAAACTAACAATTCATGATTGGTGAGTTTGTCAGGACGGTTCTTCTTATCACTATCTTGTTTTCGTACTGGTCTTCTTGGATCTTTCCAGACTTCTCAAGGATATACTACAAGCTGCTCAAGGTCGCGCTGTTCTCGAACTCTCAGGAATTCCGTAGACTTGTTGCATCCCCCGACAATTCCCCCTTTTTGTATTTGTGCTAAAAATATCATCCCGGCTGCCCTCTGCAGGGCCCTTTGCAGAAGGCCGAAAAGACAGGGCAACATTAGGAGCATAGTTATCACAATCAAGATTACTACCCCCACAGTCTTGAGCAGAGATATCAACCATCCAGACAATCCCCAACCCTCAAATATCTTTGTCCTTGTGCTAAAAGCAAGAAATCATTTGCAGCTCTATTTTATAGCGCAGGATGTCTGACACGATCAATGTCTTGCAGTAAATCTGATAATACTACACCAGTCTGTATTCAGGGACCCCAGAATTTGTGATTCCTGGGGTGGCAATGAGGGTTAATGCCCGATCCGTGAAAACCAGGCATTCCCATCCATTGAGTCCATGACCTGCTGCACAGGGGTCTCCATCAATAAGTTCTTAAACTTTGTTGATGTCAGTGTAACCCCCTATTAAACCTGTGAAAAAGGGATTGCTTGGTGTTGCTGTACTAGGGTATAAGCAATCTTGTCCGGTCACGTCAGCCAGGGTCATCCAGATGTTTTCTTTGGTTTGCGGTGGTATCCATGCCTATGTCCATCCGAGGATTGTGAGGTAGATGAACCATCTGTACATTCTTGTGCTGTCTTGCTCCGCAAATTCAGCCCAGCAATCGGTAGGTGCCAGCTTTATGTGGGCGTCCCCATGGAGGCAACGATGGCCTTGCCGTACACCAGTCCGATGCTCTTCGGAAAATCCCGGTATTTATACATTTGTAGAGGAATGAATTTCAGCACACGTGGCCAGCGGGTGCCAAAAATCTGCCTCATTTGCAACCTATGACGCATGCACTCGCTGGCCAGACGCACTGCACAAGTCATAGCCATCCTGTCTATTGGTTCATTGACTTTGTGATGCGGTTGCAATGCACAGAGAATCTTGACCTGTTATATTGGTCAAGGTGACCTACACTTAGTTTTTGGTTGAGGTAGTATTCATATTGCCACACCCTCTGGGATGTTCCAGATGATGATGGTCGTACAAATCAAGCGGGAGTCCATTGTGGGCCTGTATCTGTAGAAACACAAGCATAACCTTGCCCCCAGGTTAATAGCTCACATGGTCCACTCCACTGACCAGTAACTAAATCTTTAACATGTACTTTGATGCCTCTTTGTAAATTCTGTGTTGAAAACAGAGAAGTGTTGAAAAAAGGAGGTAGAGAAGAAATATCCCCATAATAGAGAAAGCTAAGAACATAAACCACGTTATCTAAACATGCCTGTGTTTGCTCCCCAATCATTCCCCCTTTTTGTTTTTGAAGCTGCTGCTTCAGTGTGCCATGTGCACGCAGCTCTACTATTTGTGGAGAACCATTTTGATACACTACTTTGCTGTTCCAGTTGATGTTTTCATACCATACTACTGCTGCTTTACCTGTTTTTCCAGAACCATCTGTGAAGACAGTAGAGCCTTTCACAGGTTCCAGCTGGCTTAAGCTTTTCTAACCAAATGGTATTTCTCGAGCAAATTTCAGGAGCGGGTGCGACGGTAGATGATACGACATCTGTCCTTGAAAACCCACCATAGCCACTTGCAGCTTGTAATTGTTTGCCAGACACCATTCAAAGTACCAATTTTGAACAGGTAAAACAATCGTAGCTGGATCACGTCCTGTTAGTTCTAAACATCGTTTTCTGGCTTTTATGATTACATCAGCAATAAGTTCAAACAAGCCAGGAGCAGTTTTTCGTGGCCAGAATGACAAAAACATCCATTCTAAAATATGTAATGGGTCATCCCACTCAGAATTCCACTGCACCAAAGCACCAAATGGCACAGTTTTGTCAATTAGTACAAAGAATTGTATCAATTGAGACAGATCAATTTGAGAAACAAATTTCTTGTGTATACATTGTTCCACCCTGTGAATTACATTTAACGCTTCCTTATTCAATATTCTGGGTTCTGTTGGATCATTGGAATTTTTTAATAAGTCCAATAGAGGTTGTAACTGCGAATTGGTCAGTCCAAGATAGGGCCTGATCCAGTTCAAGGATCCCATTACTTTCTGTACATCACTGAGTGTCTTAACCGCAGGGTTAAGTTTCACAGGTTGGGGCACAACCTGCTTATTTGTGTCATTCCCAAATATTTCCAGGGTGCTATTTTTTGCTCTTTTTCAGGGGCAATAACTAACTCATATTGTTGTAGCAAATTCGTGGCCAAATTTTTCATGCCATTCAACTGCTCCTTGTTGTCTGATGCTAACAGAATGTCATCCATATACTGATAACTATAACTAATAGGGAATTTGTCCCTTACAGGTGACAGAGCTTGTGCAACAAACGATTGACAAGTGGTTGGTGAATTTTTCATGCCCTGCGGCAGAACTCTCCATTGATATCTTTTTGCCGGTTCTGCATGATTGATAGAAGGCACAGAGAATGCAAAACATTTTTTTTTTGTCTTGGGAAGCTAATGGAATTGTAAAAAAACCAATCCTTAAGGTCCATGACAATGAGTTCCCAATCTTGAGGGATCATGGCAGGTGAAGGCATGCCTGGTTGCAGAGCCCCCATCGTGGCCATGACAACATTAACTTGCCACAGGTCATGCAAAAATCGCCATTTTCCTGATTTCTTTTTTTTCACAAACACTGGAGTATCCCACGGACCGTGAGATGGTTCAATGTGTCTGGCAGCTAGTTGTTCTGCTACCAATTCTTGCAGGGCCTTTAATTTTTTCAATTGGTAGGGGCCACTGATCCACCCACACAGGGTTATTTGTTAACCAAGTTAAAACAAGCATGGGTTGTCTAACACCCTGCAGCGCAGTGGCCCCCGTTAAAAATCTGTGATAATTCTCACCCCCCACTGCGACAAGCAATCGCTCCCCCATAAATTGAGGGGAGCTGCCATCACATATGGTTTAATAACTGCTTGTTGGCCCTCAGGATTGGCAATCGGAACTGGAGTGGCTGCCATCTTTGCTCATGTGGATCCTCCCAGCCCCACTATTCCCATACCAGCCTCCTCTGTTGGCCAGGTAGACGGCCACAGATAATCGGCAATAATAGTCACATCAGCTCCGGTGTCCAGGAGCCCTGCAAGCCTTACTGTAGTCAGAGATCTTCCGTGATTCGACAGTGTGCACGTCATATGTGGTCAGGATGATGAGACAGTCTGAGACCAGCAGACCTGAGGGGGTCCCGTAGAGCCAAAGCCTCCATTGCATCGCAGTCGCTGTTCTGCTTTTGAAATAGAACTCGAAAAAGGAACAAGTTGAGCAATGCGAGTACCTTTAGGGATTGTTACTGGTGGGTAGGGGGTCGAAATCATCGTGCAAATTTGAACTGTAAAAGCAGCATCAATAACTCCCACGTGCACGATTATTCCATTCAATGTGCTACCTGATCTTCCCAGTAGCAATGCACTCAGTCCCCGTCCTATAGGACCCCTTGCATTAAGAGGGACCTTAACGATGTCTTTCGTGACTAGAGTTACTGTGTCGGCGGTGGATACATCCAACCCTGCTGAGCCAGTTGTTGCAGCTGACAATTGTTTGCAGAGAGGAATTGGCCGGCTGTCGGGAGGGGATTTGTTCTCCTCGCGCGCCCTCTCACACTCGTTTTGTGGTTTTCCTGTAGCGGCTGTCCATTAGCATGAAATTTGGAATGACATTGTTTTGCAAAATGTCCTAATTTTCCACATTTCTTGCAAGTAATTTCTGGTGAGTGGTGCACCGGTTGTTTACCTGGTGATGTTTTGTGTGGAGAAGTTACCGTGATGTGCCCTTCACTGCCACACCCAAAGCACTTTCCAGAATTTCTCATAGCATTGGCTAGGGTGGCCATCGTGTGTTCCAGTGTCCCAACTTTAGAACATGCAGCTACCATGTTGGGAACAGAAGGATCTCCTGGTAAAGCCTGTATGATCTTTTGACAGTCCTCACTAGCATTATCTTTTGCCAACTGTTTGCATAGCATTTGTCTTAAGACCTCATCTTCTACCTGTTTTTCCAGGGCAGCAGATATTTTTTCTACAAACTGTAAAAAGGGTTCTGTGGGGCCTTGGCGGATAGTGATGTATTTTTGCTTTGGAGCTGCCATATCCATGGTTCGCTTTATTGCCATAAGCCCTAGATTTTGGGCTTGTTTGAGAGTCATCGGAGGCCATGTAGCCTGCAGCTGAGGGTTACTATACTGCCCTTCACCAAGCAAAGCATCCTCTCCAAGGCCTAATCTCGGGTCACCCTGTGGCAGTCGTGAATTATGCAGCACCACCGCGCATGCCATCTGCCTCCAGGTGGATTGAAATACTTGCAATTGTACAGGCTGAAACAGCACTTGTGCTAGATGCATAATATCATATGGACACAGCAGATCTGTGCTAATTATACGAATAAGTTGCATTACCTCAGGAGAATTGATTCCAAATTTTTGTACTTTATTCTGCAAATCCTGCACTACTCTCCAGCCTATGGGATTGTGCTCATCGTGCCGGTTTGTGCCTGCAGCAGCTTTGAAAACAGGAAATGTAACAGGAGCCTCTGCTGTGTTATCTAGAGGCTTTAGAAATGCTGGGGTTAGAGAGCACGGGCTCAGGCATTCTACTAGATCCCAGTTGCCAGAGTCGGCAGCACATCTTCTAACTCCCTCCCAAAATTGATCAGGGGATCTTGGGACTACAGTTATTGTGGATGGAGGGAGAGTCCATGGCAGGGGTTCTTTCGGTATGGTTTTATCTGCGAGCTGCAGAGATCGCATAGCGTCAATTAGAGCTTTTTCTGCCTCAGTTTCATTTTGGCTCTCACTTTCCGTTCGGCCCTCATATTCAGTTTGACTCTCACCGTCCTTTCGGCCCTCAATTTCAGTACGGCCTGCACTTTCCGGCTCGGTGTTAGTCACCGCATTTTTCTCCTCGGGGGGGGCTGATGTAGTCATCCCTTCCGCTGCCGCACCAGTAGGTGAGGAGGGCCCCTCATCGCCCGGTAAAGTAATTAATGGCGTAGGAGGAGGAGGTGAATAAGGGTATGATCTGATTTTGCTCATGAGGGGTTTTCTGCCCGCAACTGCTGATATTGCAGCATCGACCGCAGCTGTTACTTGAGCAGAAACTTTTTCCTTGCTAACATTTTCTGATTTCTCATCTTTCTTTTGCTGATCTTTTGCATCACATTCTGCTTTCCATTCCTTCAGGGTCTCACGTAATAGACGCCATACGATCGCTGACTTACAGAGCTCTTTCTGTCCTTTAGAGGTCTCATCAAACATTTTCCAGCCCACTGCTTGCCATGCATCCACACTGAATGCAGTAACTGTTGTGGCTGTAAAGCCTTGCATCTTACACTGTATTAAAATCCTTTTCAGGCTTTGTTCTGGGGTTTTAAGCCCTTTTCTTTTTAATAGGGCTTTCCAGGTAGACAAAATTGTCTCTTTTTCTTTTGTTAATTGCTGCCCCATTCTAACAGTTTAGTCCCCAGTGGCTCACCTTATTAGGTGTCTAGGCTCAGGTCCGGACCAGGCAGATTCCACTGCTCTCAGCTTCACCGGGGTCCGTCTCCGCAGCTTTTCTCGCTGCCGGTATACTCTTTCGCAGCTCTCGTTGCCGCTGGTATACTTCTCGCTAGTGCTGGATTTATCGCCATTAGATGATCTGTTCGCCCAGGCGCATCGGGGTCACCATTTGTCGCGGTAGAGACGGACACGACAAGTAATAGATCATGCAAAATGGCTACTTTATTGTTCTAACACACCTTTTTATCCCCTTCTTCAGAGTATGTGTTAGTATATGATTGGCTTAGTTAGTAACTAACAATTCATGATTGGAGAGTTTGTCAGGACGGTTCTTCTTATCACTATCTTGTTTTCGTACTGGTCTTCTTGGAACTTTCCAGACTTCTCAAGGATATACCAGAAGCTGCTCAAGGTCGCGCTGTTCTCGAACTCTCAGGAATTCTGTAGACTCGTTGCATCCCCCAACATGTTGCTATGCGTTGAGGGCACGTACGTTTCAAATGCCCCGGTTGACCACACCGATAACACGCTAAGGGGTCTTTGTGTGGGCTGCGGTCTCCTTTTCCCCGGTGCACCATCGGTCGTAATGCTACCGCGAGCGCTGCAGCGTGAGCTTCAACATGTATTTTAGCTTTCTCTTGTTCTTGTATTATAGTAGCCAAATCCTCGTTTGCATTATTTGAATCAGGGTATATGCTAGGTATAATTGTTCATGTTGAACGGTGGTATCTGGGGGCTGTTTTCTTGTAGGTGGATTTTTACTCAATTCCTGATTCTGTAGGGTTTCCTTTAAGCGTACAGTTAGGGAGGCTTGGGAATTGTCAGATGGCTGATTAATATCGGCAGTCCCAGGGAATGGAGCAGAAGTCAAGGGCACAGGAGCAGGCAGACAAGCTCCAAAAAGTCTCTCTCACTGCATTATGTTTTTCTCCCCGCTTTTCTCCTTTGGTTGCGGTTGGAGAGAGCAGCAAAAGCAGACGCAGACACTTTACGATCTGCTTTCATTTCTTGCAGAGTTGTCTTAATTAATTTCCATAAAGTTGCACGACCTTTAACTTCTTTAGACCTGTCACTAATTTCATCCCATAGGGAGGTTCCGATAGCTTTCCAGGTACTAAGCTCAAAAGCTGTACCCACACTAATTAAAAGGTTTCTGTCCTTGCTCCACTGTAGAAGCCGCTTTAAACAAGCTTTATCATATTTTTTGCCTGTCTCTGAGAGTATATGTTGGGGGAGCTTAACTACTGCTTCTTCTTCTTTGGAAAGCGTAGACCTCATCTCCTCCCCGACCGCTCACCTCCTTTACAGGCAACTCCTTTTTAATATTTTTCTCTGTTTTTTCAACCAGCCTCATAAATGTCTTTCCGGCTGCCTTTTCCCTCCCAAATGCTACAAAACCCATGCCGCCTTTTATCACGTAAGCTTATGATTTCCTGCCCCTCTCGAGCAGCCTGGCGCTTTCTTCCAAGCCCACCGGCATCCATGGCAATTTCCCCTGCCTTTTCAGTCGCGTTCCCCTCTTGTTCCTTACCGGATCATGTCGGGGTCACCAGATGTAGGGTTATAGTGTTATTCCATGTAGGACCCAGACGACAGGACACCAATATGATGATTAAAGTCGCCAGTTTATTGAGCCTAGCTGATCATTCTTATACAATTCTCTAAGTTCCTTAGAAGCTTTGATTGGCTGCTGCATGCAAGCATTTGGTATCCACGTGCACAAGCATAAAATGTGATTGGTTTTATCGACACTGTACACGCGTATAAACATAAGATATAGTTGGTTATACTCACTCTGTACACACGCATAAACACAGGACATAATTGGCTATATTAACTAGAGCATGCGAAACTTGTTGTGATGGGTTGACCCTGGCTGAACACCAGGTGCCCACCAAAGCCGTTCTATCACTCCCCCATCCTCAGCTGGATAGGGGAGAGAAAATATAACAAAAGGCTCGCGGGTCGAGATAAGGACAGGAGAGATCATTCACTATTACCGTCACGGGCAAAACAGACTCAATTTGTAAAACATACTCAATTTATTACAAATCAACCAGAGCAAGGTAATGAGAAGTAAAATGAAATCTCAGAACACCTTCCCACCACCCCTCCGTTCTTCCCGGGCACAACTACCCTCCCGGATTTCACCACCAAGCCCCCCCAGCGGCACAGGGGGACAGGGATGGGGTTTATGGTCATCACACGTTATTTTCTGCCGCTTCACCTCCTCAGGACGAGGGCTGATCACACTCTTCCCCTGCTCCAGCGTGGGGTCCCACCCACGGGAGACAGTCCTCCACAAACTCCTCCAACGTGGGCCATTCCCACCGGCTGCAGTTCTTCACGAACTGCTCCAGCATGGGTCCATTCCACGGTGTGCAGTCCTTCAGGAGCACACTGCTCCAGCGCGGGTCCCCCACGGGGTCACAAGTCCTGCCAGAAAGCCTGCTCCGTGGGCTCCTCTCTCCACAGATCCGCAGGTCCTGCCAGGAGCCTGCTCCAGCGCGGGGTTCCCACGGGGTCACAGCCTCCTTCGGGAACCCACCTGCTCCGGCGTGGGGTCCTCCACGGGCTACAGGTGGATATCTGCTCCACCGTGGACCTCCCTGGACTGCAGGGGGACAGCCTGCCTCACCAGGGTCTTCACCACGGGCTGCAGGGGAATCTTCGCTCCGGCGCCTGGAGCATCTCCTCCCCCTCCTTCTTCACTGACCTTGGTGTCCGCAGGCTTGTTTCTCTTACATGTTCTCACTCCTCACTCCGGCGGCAGTTTCTCTCCGTCCCAACTTTTTTCCTTCTTAAAAATGTTATCACAGAGGCGTTACCACTATCACTGATTGGCTCGGCCTTGGCCGGCGGCGGGTCCGTCTCAGAGCCGGCTAATATGGGCTCGCTCTCTCTCGAACACAGGGGAAGCTTCCAGCAGTTTCTTACAGAAGCCACCCCTGTAACCCCCCCCCCGCTACCAAAACCTTGCCAAACAAAACCAATACACTTGTCTCAGTCTAATTGGTCAAGATAAACTGCCAAATTGAGGTTGTTTGTGCCAAGTTCCCTTTATCGTGGAATGCGCACCTGTGTTTTTCTAATTGGGATCTTTCTTTTTCTGTCTTCTTGTTTATTCTGTTCAAGGCCTTCTAAAGGCAGCTGGAATGCTCTTGCGACCATGAGCTACTTTCAGACCCAGTAACTAAGTTCCATATAATTGAACCCTACAGGGTCAGTGTCGTGGTTTCAGCCTAGCCGGTAACAAAGGACCACGCAGCCGCTCGATCACTCCTCCTGCCCCCCCCCCTCCGGTGGGATAGGGAGGAGACGGAGGAGAGAAAAGGAAAAAAAACCCTGGAACCTCGAGGTTTGAGATAAAGGCAGTTTACTGGGACAACACAAAGAAATTACAACAACAACGGTACTAATGAAAGAGTATACAAAAAGAGTGATGCACAGTGCAGCTGCTCACCACCCGGAACCCGACGGTCCGCCACTTCCCCCACCGAAAGTCCAGCCCCACCCACCCGCTCCGCTCCCCATTTATGTACTGAGCATGATGTCACATGGTATGGAATAGCTCCTTGGCTAGTTCAGGTCAGCTGCCCCAGCTATGCCCCCCCCCACTTCCCATGTTCCTGTAAAAAATTAACTCTATCCCAGCTGAACCCAGGACAGTCAGCTATCCCAGCTGTGTCCCCTCCCAACTTCTTGTGCAGCCCTAGCCTTCTCAGTGCTGGGGGGGGGGGGGGGGGGAGTATGAGGAGCAGAAAAGGCCTTGACTCTGTGTAAGCACTGCTCAGCAATAACTGAAACATCCCTGTATTATCAACACTGTTTTCAGCAGAAATCCAAAACATAGCCTCATACTAGCTACTATGAAGAAAATTAACCCTATCCCAGCCAAAACCAGCACAGACAAGTATAACTATAAGTAATCCATATTGTTTCCTTTTTTGATTTTCCATTTTTGTAGTTAAAAGTTAAAGTTACTGTAGCTTATATTTTGTATGACACTGTAAAATATTTGCTAAAGTTATGCTTGTAGTAGTGTGAGGGACTGAAAGAGGTAATGTCTCAAACATTATGGTGGGGCAAGTTCTGCTTAAGGAGGAACTCTTCTTAGCAAGGAACCACAGGTGAAAAGTAGCCCATCAGCACCCATCAGTAACAGGAGGGGGAGGGCATGCCAGAGAGTGCACAGCTCCCGGTTCTGATGTGCTGAGCAGGACAGCTCACCATGCAGGGAAGGGGCAGTTACTCCCCAAACAACCCCCAAGCCCAAAGGCTCAAAAACCACTCATGACACCTAAATAGCCTAATAAGTTTGAGTACCCACCCAAAGGAGGGGCAAGGTTGATAAAAGGACACAAACTGAAGTCCAGGTGTGTGTGCCTACTGGAACTGGACCCCTTGACTGACTGAACCAATGCTGGACCTAGGACTAGTAAAATCTTTCTCTCTTCCTTTTTCTTTCTCTGTGTTGTTCTCTCTTTTCTTTTCCATAATCCTTACACCTTATCCCTTTAGACATAAACCGTTGACCAAGTCTGGGACTAGGAGTGGATCCAGCTGCCCCTAGGCTCCTCTCTGCGAAAGGAGTCTAGAAAGCAAGGGGGTCTGCTCTGAACCTCGTAACTCAATGGGAGGGCTCTCCTTATTGTCTTTCCTGAACTGATCCCCAGATAAGCAAGGCCTGTAGAATGTGTTTGGTGATGTGTGGCTAGTACATGTTACACAGTTTACTGACATGGTTTCATGCCAATTTTTGTTGTGAGCATACCAGTTTTTGTGGTGACCATGCCAATTCTTGTTGTGAGCAAATAAAAATTGAGTTTTGTGAGTTAAAGGATCCCTGGTGTTGTTTCACCTTAGTCTTGACCTGAGAATCAGCAAACCTGAGTCATTGTCCTGAGAAATTAGGATGTGACAAGTAGTTTTTATGGTTGTGGGGTTTTCCATCTATACATGACCTGTGTATTTGAAATTTAACAAGTTATGGTCTGGCTTTTTCTGGTACCTACTGAGCTATTCTTACTCTGTTCACTGTCTATGATCACACCATATGTAAAGATTTTGGTTTAGTATTCATTTTAACCTGGGTGGGGATAAATACCCCCCACCCCCAGAAAAAAAAGAACACAAAACCAAACAATAAACCAAACCAAAACAAAAACAGAATCTTGCTTCTAGATAGACAAAGGGTGAAGGGAGAGGAACAAAGTATCCTGTGGGTATCTTGGTGTAGAATTCTGCTGAAATTTTTAAGGAAGAGGTGATTAAGGGACAGTATTGCTCCATTATGAAATTTCACTTTCCTTTTGAAATCAATGGTTTGCTTTAATTTAGCATATCCCAAGCTACGTATTCAATAGAAACATCTTCATCGCATCTAGAGGAAGGATCTACTACAGAAAATGTTTTCAAATCAAAGCTGCTTAATATCGTTAATATCAGCATCCCAATCTTATGAATAATAAATGGAACATTAAATTGGGCAATTCTGATTACTGAACAAAGTGCAATGGAAAAAATGTCACAGAAAGCAGTCTCGTATTTCAAGTTTCATGTAATGTTTCCAGTTTTGAAAGCAGAATATTTCAAGTTCTGTTTCTGACATATACAATTAATATGGAAATAGAAGTAGGTAGATAAATATAGATGTAATTATTAAGCATCCAGATCTGAGAAAGGTGGGCAAAAAAATCAAGTTAAAGTTTAGTTCTAAACTAGGCCAGAACGTGCAGTCCTTTACCTTTTGACAAAAGTAAGCAAACTTGAATAGCAGTCACTTTGAAAAGTTAGTGTGCATAGAGGGAGATGTGAGTGTGAAAATGTAATGTGAAAACATAAGTAGTGACAAACATTGTGCATTTAGTTTCAGTGGCATACACACTTTAGTAAGTGAATCAACATAAAACCTGCTTTTAATCATATCTCTCTCCCCCTGCTCCTCAAAGGAATTTTCTGTTCTCATTCAAAACAAATCAGCTGTCTCACAGGTTGATTAAAATTAACTTTTTTGGAACCTAAAAATAGTAAAGCAAATAATACTGTCTGGAGCAACCTTGATCAAACAATTAACTCATCCTCTATTAAATCAATATTTGCTGATGCTAATACTGGAGCTAGTTCCAGTAGTTGGAATTACAGCCGCTGATTTAGTATCTTTATTAGTAGTAATTAGGCTGCTGTCTTTCCCCAATACTACTGGCCTAGATGATATCTACTGTCCTGGTTTCAGCTGGGATAGAGTTAATTGTCTTCCTAGTAGCTGGTACACTGCTACGTTTTGAGTTCAGTATGAGAAGAATGTTGATAACACTGATGTTTCCAGTTGTTGCTAAGGAATGTTTAGTCTAAAGTCAAGGATGTTTCAGCTTCTCATGCCCAGCCAGCAAGGAAGCTGGAGGGGCACAAGAAGTTGGCACAGGACACAGCCAGGGCACCTGACCCAAAGTGGCCAACAGGGTATTCCATACCATGTGATGTCATGCCTAGTATATAAACTGGGGGGAGTGGGGGTGGGGGGATCACTGCTCAGGGACTAACTGGGCGTCGATCAGTGGGTGGTGAGCAATTGCACTACGCATCATTTGTACATTCCAATCCTTTTATTACTACTGTTGTAATTTTATTCGTTTTATCATTATCATTATTAGTTTCTTCTTTTCTGTTCTATTAAACTGTTCTTATCTCAACCCATGAGTTTTGCTTCTTTTCCCGATTTTCTCCCCCATCCCACTGGATGGGGGGGGAGTGAGTGAGCGGCTGCATGGTACTTAGTTGCTGGCTGGGGTTAAACCATGACACCTACACTACATGCTCTACACACTGCTTCTTTATAAGACTGAAGGCCTTCTCCGATGGTGTGATTCCACAGGGGTTGAAGCCAGTTCAGGTGAGTATTGCCACAGCCCAATTTAGATCAACTGTTGTGGAATCACAGCTTAAGGCTATTTTGGCAAAACAATTTTTAATGATGAAAACTCTCTCAAAAGCGGGGAGAATTCCTGATGTTGCAATATCAGCATATTCTCTTTGGACTTTTTCTCAAGATATTACTGCAGTGGCGCTTTTGTGGCAGCTTCAGTTCAAAAGGTTCTTATCAACCCAGTACTGTTCTGTCCATCCTCAGCAGCACTTCTAGTAGAGCACTTAACTGTGACAAATTAGGCATTAATTTGCTCTGATGTGCTAACGTGACCAAGAAGCTCTCTACAAGACCTTTATTCTCTTTTCGTTTGTATAATATTCTTTGCTTCTTGGATCTGATTATGTTCTTTTGGCTGTTGAGTTCTCCTTAAACAATCTTATCTAATATAGGCTGATCTGATATAGACTTGTTCTTGTTTGGGGAAGGATTTTCTTTGGCATGCTCTCAGGTTTGCACTAGCATCTCAATGTTTGTTTTGGTTCGAATCTAGCATTATGTAATCCAATATATACATAATGAACATACATAACAAAGTAGGAGATGTAACAGCAAAATTGCAATAACAACAAATAATTAAGCCTCATAATGGAATTGTAATGTAAAAATTACTGCAGGACATCAGACTAGACCACCTTAATATTCCCTTCTGACCTTCAAATTTTCTTGCATTACTCTTGAATCTACGCTTGTTAGCAAAAAGCATCCTGCTCCCAAATATGGGTCCATTATTAGGATTAAAAGATGGATTCTTTTCCCTTTGAAAAATAATGCCATAAAGAAAATTGCTATAATGTAAATTATAGAACTGTTACTTTTGTCTATAACTCTCAAACCAGCATCAAGGTAAACAGAGAAAATACTCTAGAGAACACAAGACTATGAGGCTACTGTGTTATTTGGGAATTTTACTTTTCATTATTTTGTATGAAAACTAGTATGGGAAATATTGCATTTAATAGCATGACATGGAATTGTGATCAGGGAAAAAAAACCAAAACAAACAAACCATTTTGGTATCATAGTTTGTGAACCTGAAAGTGCTTTTTCTTTTCATTTACACATGATAATTTTTTTTAAGAGTTACTACTAAGAAGAATGTCCATCATTTTTTGGTGCAGGTGCAGTGGTGTTATTTAGTAGTGAATAGGAAAGAGGAAAGGCCACATGACTATAACAGCCAATATAGGTCACTCACAAAACCATCTGAGTCTGGATGGTGATGAGAAAGTCTGGCAAATGCTGATTTGAATGTCAATGATAAGTGTTGCCTTTGCAGACATCTTAATATTAAGTTTGTTTTGGCTACCTATGATGTGAGGACTTTTTTTGAGATCGAGAGAGAGCTTTCTCCTCTTTAGTACTGTCTTTATTAGCAGTCATCCAGATCTACAAGGCAGCTTCTTATCTGTTTCTATTATGTATTTGAAATGAAGTACCAGTATATAGGTTTTTTAGGATATTGTATATGGATAAGCCCACACAGAATCTTTAAAAATATTTTTAATTTAAATTAATAAGAAATATTATACATTATAGCTAAATTCTGCATTTCCTAGATGCAGTTTTTTGCAGTGGTTAAGAGCCTTTTTTTATAAAACTGTATTATCTTATAGGGCTGCAGCTTTCAGGGGTTTTTTTTGTGTTCAATGGCATAACTTTTTAACATAATAGAACCAGATTAACACAATCACTTGGTTTAATTGCAGATTGGCAAAAGAAAAAGTTATGTATGAAAAAGAAGCAAAACAGCAAGAAGAAAAGATTGAAAAAATGAAAGCTGAAGCATGCAATGATTATGGAATGAAGAAGCAGGTAAACTATCCTAAAACTTGTTTTATAAAATCCTCCTTTGCTCTGATTTAATCATAGTCATCCTTAAATAAAAGAATCTCCTGTGCCTTTTTCCAGACTCCTGTTATAGAAGTACTAGACTAAAATCCTGTCAATTATAAAAGTCATAATATGCATTTGTAGAAACTTCCTTTTCTCCAGAAGTGTTATAAGGAGACTGGGTATGGATCATTTAGCACTTGGTGTCAGAATGGCTATCACTCAGTAACAATGGGTACGGTTTAGAGTCACTATTACAATATGATTAAATTTTTCTTGGAAGGTTCCCAATAAAGGGCAGCCATTGCAGACAGTTGGTACATGCCCTCTTAGAAGGAGTGTCAAGTTTACTTGTCACTGAGAGAAGGCTTGGGAGATTCATTTATATTCTTTACAGAAGTGTGGCATGTCTGTGTTTAACTATGGCCTTTATATTCTTTCAGCTAAATATGTTATCTTTTAACTATGTTTTCCCAAGCATTTCCCAGATGTTTTCTCTTAAATCTTCACAGAAACTGAAACTGTAAATTAAAATTATTTTCACTTGTTTCAGTAGTCTGGTGACTTTGTGTTTGTCATGGTTTAACCCCATCCAGCAACTAAGCACCACGCAGCCGCTCACTCACTTCCCCCACACCCAGTGGGATGGGGGAGAAAATTGGGAAAAGTAAAACTCCTGGGTTGAGATAAGAACAGTTTAATAGAACAGAAAAGAAGAAACTAATAATGATAATGATAACACTAATAAAATGACAACAGTACTAATAAAAGGATTGGAATGTACAAATGATGCACAGTGCAATTGCTCACTACCTGCCAATCAATGCCCAGTTAGTCCCCAAGCAGCAATCCCCCCACCCCCACTCCCCCCAGTTTCTATACTAGATGTGATGTCACATGGTATGGAATACCCTGTTGGCCACTTTGGGTCAGGTGCCCTGGCTGTGTCCTGTGCCAACTTCTTGTGCCCCTCCAGCCTTCTTGCTGGCTGGGCATGAGAAGCTGAAACATCCTTGACTTTAGACTAAACATTCCTTAGCAACAACTGGAAACATCAGTGTTATCAACATTCTTCTCATACTGAACTCAAAACATAGCACTGTACCAGCTATTAGGAAGACAATTAACTCTATCCCAGCTGAAACCAGGACAGTGTTATAAAACCTACTGTTCTCCCATCTTAATTTTTAAACAATTAAATAATAGGTTAAACAAACCCCAATATAAAAATAAACAAAAACAAGCTAGGAGAAAGTCCTTTTAGAACAAACTTAAACAACTTATTTTAAAAGTTCAGATTTCAGTTCATGTGTGCGTGTCCTGCCTTGCTTTCATTATGCCATGAGAAAGAAATACAAATAAAGAATAATAATTTGTATACAAATAAAGAATTGTATTTATAGAGCTGAGCTGTCTTCTGCCTCACCACAGACTGAGACTCCAAGATCCTACAGAAATACTGTTTCTGAAGATCTGCTGGTGCTAACAAGAATTAATGAATGCAATTCCCATTTTTAGTGTCCCCTATTCATCAGGTTATTTGACTGCACCGTGGTATTTCCACAGTGACCTGGCAAGATATCATCAAAGTCAAAAACAGCGGAGGCTGGGAATTTCTGCTGTGAAATGAAATGTTACACACTACTTGAAAGTATTTTCAGAGACCAATGACAAAAGCCTTCAAAGAGAATAGTCTTGATTCATTCAGAAATTGCCTGATCCACTTTGAAAGCAATCACTTCCTCCAATAACATCTTTACTTATTGTTCTTTTAGAGCACTTTGCATTCTGGAAGTTGTTAATATTTTAAGTTATCAAGAACTTGGAGGCTCAGAAAGAATGTGCACGCTTTTCATAGGATCAAATTTCTTACACTAAAGAAAATTATATAATACCAGGAGAGCTTGCTCAAAAAACATTTTGGGTAGAGTTAATACTTTGAGAAGTTCTTCAGGAAAAATATCTGTATTTACACATTTTAAGAATTGCTTTTAGTTAATAATTCTGAATCTGAATAACTTTATTTAAAAATATGGTTATAGACTTTATTTCAGTAATGAAAAATAGCATTTGGGGGATGAGAATGAATTCAATCATTTGAGACTAGGAGAATAATTTTAATTTATTTTAGCTGAGGTATCAGCTAAATCAGATATGTATATAGAAACCAATCCAGAGTTGAGGGAGGGATGCTTAAAAGCATTACTTACCTCTTAATGTACTACTATTGTCATTTAGCTTTCTAGTTACAACTCTGCAGTAGAACATATGGTTTAACAGTACAGAAGTGTCTAAGGAAAAATTTACTTTAATAATGCCATTCCTAAAGCATATGTAGACTTTAGGGTATGTCTGGTCTGTAAGGAGGGATCAGTCCCTTTGTAGAACAATAGTTAGGGTTTCACTCAATATTTTTCTCCTAACTCCTTATACAGTTGGGCACCTTGTGGTTCCTGTGAACTCAGGTGATCTCTAGCTGAGGCAGTGCCCAACTAGGGTAGTTGGCAGTTGTTAGATACTAGCCTTCACCTGCACTGTCCAGAAAGACTAATTTAATGAGGAACAGATTCAATATCTGAGAAACAAAAAGGACAGTTTGCTCGCAGTGCTGCTATACTCTGACCAAGAATATAACTTGAAGACCCCGTATATTACCATTGTCCTGGGTGCATGTTGTATTTGCATTACTTGCTGTGTCTCAACTACTGTACTTCAGCTGAATCCAAGCTGGGTGAGATCTACTTGTGGTAGGTAGTATATCCCAGGGAAAGAATCGCTAACATTACAGGGCAGGGAAGCCCTTCCTTTCCCATCACTTACAGTTTATTTAAAAAAACAAAAAGAGAAACCCCCACACCAACAAACAAAACCCAAATGAAAACAACAAACAACCCCACCCCCCCCCAACAACAACAAAAAACCCCAAACCAAAAAACCACACTGTTTTCTATCTGGTTTTTATCTACAAAAGGCAGGTGAGAAGTTTAGAATTTAGGGGAAAGCTTATAAAAATTTATTGGTAGAAAAAACATAATAAATTAAGAGCAGTATTTGGGGGAAAAATACTATGAAAGAAAATATTTTCATAAATTTTATATCTCAAAATCACACTATCTTCAACCACAAGACTTTTAGGGAAAAGGATTATTAAGTATTTTAATAAAATACTAAATTGAAAACTGTTAATAAAAACTGAACTATTTTATACAAAACAGGTTTGTACAAGTTAGAAAAAAAAAGCATTAAAAGACTTTCAATGTATTCTATCAGGTGTAAATTCTGCATATAGTTTCTGTAGAGGGTCATGAAGACCCCTGACTGGTAGCAGCAAATAATGCAGTTGTACCTCTGTGTGGATTTTTTTTGTAATGAAGCCTTAGTTTCCACATAGTTGTAATGGTTCTCGATATATGAAGACTTTACACAGGGCTTTATGATACTTTATCTGTAATAGAAACTTTTCACTGTAGTTGCTCATGAATGCAGACTAATGGTAGGAACCAGTAGTTTTCTGCATTTCTGTGGTTGTTGATTTGTTCCATACATAAATAACATCCTGTCCTGGTTTTGGCTGGGATAGAGTTAACTGTCTTCCTAGTAGCTGGTATAGTGTTATGTTTTGGGTTCAGTATGAAGAGAATGTTGATAACACTGATGTTTTCAGTTGTTGCTAAGTAATGTTTAGACTAAGTCAAGGATTTTTCAGCTTCCCATCTCATGCTTTTATCTTGAGGCTTGTGACTGTGGGAAGAGCCTGAGGTATCTACTCTTTATTTCCTCTCAGTGGGATTGTACATCTACTCTGGAGTTTTTGTTAACAGTCAGCATTTTTACTGATAAATGATAATTTATATTTTTTTTAAATAGTTATCCTACAGTTCCAAATGATTTCTTGTGTGTTATAAATCGACAGATCCAATTCTATATAAAATTCATATATTTATTGAGAATAGCAAGCAAGCAGCTCTGGGCAGCCGGGGAGTCCGCGCTCCACCAACGGCTCGCAACTTTATGTTGTAGTTACATTTCTTATATACAGTTCATGCACACCTTTCTTGTAAGTCTCCGCCTTGTCCTGCTTCCTCTTTCTTCACTCGTGCAGGTTTGTTACTAGGCAGATTCGGTCAATCTTCTCAAGGGAGAGTGTCTTTTGATGTAGAATGTCTTTTGATGTGGAGAAGTGCAGTCGTGGCAGAGTTAATCCCCTTATCTGCTAAATTATAGCCGTTGTCTTTTCCCTCCTTATCTAGTAAGTTATAGTTGTTGTCTTTTCCCTCCTTATCTACTAAGTTATAGTTGTTGTCTTTTTTCCCACCTTATTTAGTAAGTTATAGTTGTTGTCTTTTTCCTGTGACCTTCACACAACATTTAAACAAGCCTTGTTATTTACACAAGGCATCTGCTAAATCTCAATATGTCTCTTCCCCCTTCCTGATTGATATGTAAGCTTTATTGTCTTCTTTTAATTCAACACGAATTACACAATGTCAGGGAACAATTTGGTTCCCTGTCGATTACACTGTGTAATGTCATTTCCAGATGAATTAAAAATCCAATGGATTTAACATAGAATTTAATACCTGTATGCCAAAGAGTACATACAGTCTTGCTAATACACAGTTTTTCTCCAAGTATTAGTGAAAATGGCAATATTTCTTTTGCTTTGTTGAGTGGAAGGTAGACTATTTCCTAAAATAGCTAAAAAGAAATACATTTGGAAACAATTTATATTGGTTTGGAAAATTATTGTTGAAGATGAGAATGAGCTGCTGTCCTGGGTTCAGCTGGGATAAAGTTAATTTTCACAGGAACCTAAGAGAAGGGGGGCACAGCCGGGACAGCTGACCTGAACTAGCCAAAGAGCTATTCCATACCATGTGACATCATGCTCAGTATATAAATGGGGAGCGGGCCGGGGGGTGGGCTCGACTTTCGGTAGGGGAAGTGGTGGAGCGTCGGGTTCCGGGTGGTGAGCAGCTGCACTGTGCATCACTCGTTTTGTATATTCTTTTATTAGTACCGTTGTTGTTGTTGTAACTTCTCTTTTTGTGTTGTCCCAGTAAACTGCCTTTATCTCAACCCTCGAGGTTCCGGTTTTTTTTTTCTTTTCTGCTTTCTGATTCTCCTCCCCATCCCACCGGAAGGGGGCAGGAGGAGTGAGGGAGCGAGCGGCTGCGTGGTCCTTTGTTACTGGCTGGGCTAAAACCACGACAGTTGCTAATCTTGTTACTGGAGGAGTTCTAGCTGAAAGGAACATTGTAATGTTCTGTAACTTTTTCATTTCTAAATGTCTATTTAGCATCAAAGAAATACTCTAGTTAGTTCATGTATTGGGTCTGGCTGGGATGGAGTTAATTTTCCCCATAGCAGCCCTCATAGTGCTGTACTCTGCATCAGTAGCTAGAAAGGTGTTGATAACACACCAGTGTTTTGGCTACTGCTGAGCAGTGCTGGCACAGCATCAAGGCTCTGTCTCCAACATTCCCCCCCTCACCAATAGGCTGGGGGTGGGCAAGATCTTGGGAAAGGACACAGCCAGGACAGCTGACCCAAACTGACCAAAGGGATATTCCATACCATATTGAGACAAGGGGAGTCAAAAGAATCTCAGTAGACATAATAAAGGGGGGTGAAAGATGATGTTTAGTGCTTACATTGTTGAAACTAGCTGAGGTAGAGACAGTCCTTGATAAGAAGCAGGAGCAGGCCCCAAGAGCCAGCTAAGACTGATCTTGTGGCTTGGGTGAATACCAAGAAATCACTGAGCCTGCACAAGGAAAGAGGTTACTAGCGGTGACAAAGAGGAGTCATCTATCTTCATCTCTGCGACCACCAAACGACCACCATAAAGAGGCCCTGCGCAGGCGCAGCTGGGAGGGTGTCCTGGCTTCAGCTGGGATAGAGTTAATTTTTACAGGAACCTGGGAGGTGGGGGCATAGCCGGGGCAGCTGACCTGGACTAGCCAAGGAGCTATTCCATACCATGTGACATCATGCTCAGTATATAAATGGGGAGCGGGCCGGGGGGTGGTCTCGGTTTTCGGTGGGGGAAGTGGCGGAGCGTCGGGTCCCGGGTGGTGAGCAGTTGCACTGTGCATCACTCTTTTTGTATACTTTTTTCATTAGTGCCGTTGTTGTTGTTGTAATCTCTTTGTGTTTGTCCCACTAAACTGCCTTTATCTCAACCCTCGAGGTTCCAGTTTCTTTTTCTTTTTCTCTCCTCCGTCTCCTCCCCATCCCACCGGAGGGGGGCGGAGGAGTGAGCGAGCGGCTGCGTGGTCCTTTGTTACCGGCTGGGCTGAAACCACGACAGTCCTTTTTGGCGCCCCACGTGGGGCGACGAAGGGTTGAGATAACGACAGATCTGGCCAGAGCGTGTTGAAAGTAATTTGCCAAACGCATTTCTTAGATAAATAGATGTTAGTCACAATGTTGTTTCATTTGTTTACATGGTGGCGTTTTGTAAGCTCTTATATGCTCTATGTATTGCCTGTAGTTGCGTATCTCATCTCTGGGAGAGTGATTGGGATTATCATTTTGCTGTACTGGGCAATGTTGACTTATGAAATGATTACATCACTGGTCATGAGGTTAAGCTGGAATCTGTATGAGGCAGTGATATCATTTCCATACTTTGGGCACCTTCTGTCGGATTTTATTGGTAATTACACCCAGTCCATGGGGAAATTAGGGGGGGATACTTCCCCCCGTCTGTTCACCTCCCTTTTCTCCTTCCAACTAATTACAACAGCTTTTGAGAATTTTGAATATCCTTGGGATGCGCAAGCCAGTGTGCTGTTAGTGCTATGCCTCCTGAATATGTTTCAGGTCTTGTTTAGGGCTACAAAAAGGCTGTTTAAGAGGACCACTCAGGGATGTCCCCCAAAGCTGGATACTCATGGGTGGCACGGCATGTGGGAGGATGTGGGCAGGTATCTAGAGAACTTCTCAACTCCAGTGACTTGGAAGTTCACTCCCGAACAACTACAGAACCCTCATGAAGTGATAGAATATTTGAAAGAAAAATGCTGTGGCTATCCCAGAGACACACAACTCACTACATTGTGCTGGGCCCTGGCCGGTATCTACCAAACACTGCTTGATACTAGGCAGCACCCTCAGGGAGAAAAGATGGAAAACAGGGCAACGGGCCCCGTGGCTACCCCAACCCCGACAACAGACACCGTGGCTGCCCCTACCCCAACAACAAGCACCGTGGCTGCCCCTACCACGACAACAGGTACTGTGACTACCCCTACCCCGGTGACAGACACTTCAGCTGAACCAGAGAACCAACCTGTGCCACTATCAGTCGCCCCTGTACAGAAAAAGAAACACACAAAGAAATCAGTTCGCTTAGCGAGAGATGAAGATGAACCAGGGTCATCGCGAGAACAGGAGGTAGAGGCAGAACCTGAAATAATTACCCGATCTCTATCCATGAGTGAGTTGCGTGATATGCGAAAAGATTTTAGCTGCCACCCAGGTGAGCACGTTGTTACCTGTCTGCTCCGATGCTGGGATAGTGGGGCTAGTAGTGTGGAATTAGAGGGTAAGGAAGCCAAGCAGCTGGGATCTCTGTCTAGGGAAGGGGGCATCGACAAGGCGATTGGGAGAAAAACACAAGTCCTCAGCCTCTGGAGGCGACTTCTGTGAGGTGTAAAGGAAAGATACCCCTTCAGGGATGAAGTTACATGTCACCAAGGCAAGTGGACCACCATGGAGAGAGGTATCCAGTACCTGAGAGAATTAGCCGTGCTGGAGGTGATTTACAATGATCCAGAAAATGCGCAGTCACCCACAGATCCAGATGAAGTCCAATGCACGCAACCCATGTGGCGGAAGTTTCCACAAAGTGCATCACCAACCTATGTGAACTCGTTGGCAGTAATGTCCTGGAGAGAAGGCTATGGACAAATGGTGGATGAATTGTCTGTCCAACTCCGGCAATACGAAGGAAGTCTCTCTTCCTCCCTACGGGCCTGTGTCTCAGCTGTAGAGGAGTTGTCCCGAGAGTTCCAGCAATTCAAAGTGGATCTGTCCTCCTCCTCACCTGTACAGGCCCGCATCGCAGTTATTGGGAGTAAGCGTTCCTCTGCCCAAGAGAGAGGAGAGAGAAAGTATACTCGACGGGCTAACCTGTGGTTTTACCTGCATGACCATGGAGAGGACATGAGGAAGTGGGATGGAGAACCTACCTCAGTCTTGGATGCACGGGTACGGGAGTTGCGAGAAAAAGCAACCAGGAAAGAGAATTCTTCTTGGAAAACTGCTGCTCCAGTTTCCCGTGAGCAGTCCCCCAGATGCAGTAGATGGGCCGATCTCATTTCTGATCCCCTTGAAGGGACTTCTGATTCACGTGTGCAGAAAGTGAGTAACGGATATTCTAACCAGGATTAGAGGGGCCCTGCCTCCAGCCAGGTGGAGGAGAGGGACAACCGAGTCTACTGGACAGTGTGGATTCGATGGCCTGGCACATCAGACCCCCAGGAATATAAGGCTCTAGTGGACACTGGTGCACAATATACCCTAATGCCATCAAGTTATAAAGGGGCAGAACCCATCTGTATCTCTGGTGTGACAGGGGGATCCCAAGAGCTAACCGTATTGGAAGCTGAAATGAGTCTAACCGGGAATGAGTGGCATAAACACCCCATTGCGACTGGCCCAGAGGCCCCGTGCATCCTTGGCATAGATTATCTCAGGAGGGGGTATTTCAAGGACCCAAAGGGGTACCGGTGGGCCTTTGTTGTAGCTGCATTGGAGACGGAGGAGACTGAACAGCTGTCTACCCTGCCGGGTCTCTCCCAAGACCCTTCGGTTGTGGGGTTGCTGAAGGTTGAAGAACAACAAGTGCCAATTGCTACCACGACGGTGCACCGGCGACAATATCGCACCAACCGAGACTCCCTGATTCCCATCCATAAGTTGATTTGCCAATTGGAGAGCCAAGGAGTGATCAGCAAGACTCACTCACCCTTTACTAGTCCCATATGGCCCGTGCAGAAATCCGATGGGGAATGGAGACTAACAGTAGATTATCGTGGGCTGAATGAAGTCACGCCACCGCTGAGCGCTGCTGTGCCAGATATGTTAAAGCTTCAATATGAACTGGAATCAAAGGCAGCTAAGTGGTATGCCACAATTGACATTGCTAATGCATTTTTCTCCATTCCTTTGGCAGCGGAGTGCAGACCTCAGTTTGCTTTCACTTGGAGGGGCGTCCAGTACACCTGGAATCGACTGCCCCAGGGGTGGAAACACAGCCCCACCATTTGCCATGGACTGATCCAGGCTGCACTAGAAAAAGGTGAAGCTCCAGAGCACCTGCAATATATTGATGGCATCATCGTATGGGGCAACACGGCAGAAGAACTTTTTGAGAAAGGGAAGAAAATAATCCAAATCCTTTTGAAGGCTGGTTTTGCCATAAAAGAAAGTAAGGTCAAGGGACCTGCGCAGGAGATCCAGTTCTTAGGAGTAAAATGGCAAGATGGGCGTCGTCAGATCCCTGCGGACGTGATCAACAAAATAGCAGCTATGTCTCCACCGACTAATAAAAAGGAAACACAGGCTTTCTTAGGTGTTGTGGGTTTTTGGAGAATGTATATTCCAAATTACAGTCAAACTGTAAGCCCTCTCTACCAAGTTACTCGGAAGAAGAACAATTCTAAATGGGGGCCTGAGCAACGACAAGCCTTTGAACAGATTAAGCAGGAGATTGTTCACGCAGTAGCTCTTGGGCCAGTCCAGACAGGACAAGATTTTAAAAATATGCTCTACACTGCAGCTGGGGAGAATGGCCCTACCTGGAGCCTTTGACAGAAAGCACCTGGGGAGACCCGAGGCCGACCTCTGGGGTTTTGGAGTCGGGGATATCGAGGATCCGAGGCTCGCTATACTCCAACTGAAAAAGAGATCTTGGCAGCATATGAAGGAGTTCAAGCCGCCTCAGAAGTGGTTGGTACTGAAACACAGCTCTTCTTAGCACCCCGACTGCCAGTGCTGGGCTGGATGTTCAAAGGGATGGTCTCTACGCATCACGCGACTGACGCCACGTGGAGTAAGTGGATCGCACTGATCACACAGCGAGCTCGCATAGGAAACCCCAGTCGCCCAGGAATGTTAGAAGTGATCACGGACTGGCCAGAAGGCAAAGATTTTGGAATGTCGCCAGAGGAAGAGGTGACACGGGCTGAAGAGGCCCCGCTGTATAATAAACTGCCAGAAAATGAGAGGCAATATGCCCTGTTCACTGATGGGTCCCGTTGCATTGTGGGAAAACATTGGAGGTGGAAGGCTGCTGTATGGAGTCCTACACGACTAGTCGCAGGAACTGCTGAAGGAGAAGTTGAATTGAGTCAGTTTGCAGAGGTGAAAGCCATCCAGCTAGCGTTAGACATTGCTGAAAGAGAAAAGTGGCCAGTGCTCTATCTCTATACTGACTCATGGATGGTGGCAAATGCCCTATGGGGGTGGCTACAGCAATGGAAGAAGGGCAATTGGCAGCGCAGAGGTAAACCCATCTGG
This sequence comes from Astur gentilis, assembly GCF_929443795.1. Taxonomy (NCBI): domain Eukaryota; kingdom Metazoa; phylum Chordata; class Aves; order Accipitriformes; family Accipitridae; genus Astur; species Astur gentilis. The sequence goes on along the minus strand of NC_064918.1, from coordinate 3,461,045 downwards.
GCTGCCGCACTGTGGCAAGATATCGCTGTTCGGATAGAGAAGCTAGTGGTAAAAGTACGTCACGTAGATGCTCATGTGCCCAAGAGTCGAGCCACTGAAGAACATCAAAACAACCAGCAGGCGGATCAGGCCGCCAAGATTGAAGTGTCTCAGGTGGACCTGGACTGGCAACGTAGGGGTGAGCTATTTATGGCTCAGTGGGCCCACGATACCTCAGGCCATCAGGGAAGAGATGCAACATATAGATGGGCTCGAGATCGAGGGGTGGACTTGACCATGGACACTATCGCACAGGTCATCCATGAATGTGAAACATGTGCTGCAATTAAGCAAGCCAAGCGGCAAAAACCCCTGTCGCATGGAGGGCGATGGCTGAAATATAAACGGTGGGAGGCCTGGCAGATTGACTATATCACACTCCCACGAACACGCCAAGGCAAGTGCCATGTGCTTACAATGGTGGAAGCAACCACTGGATGGCTGGAAACATACCCTGTGTCCCATGCCACTGCCCAGAACGCTATCCTGGGCCTTGAAGAGAAAATTTTATGGCAACACGGCACCCCAGAAAGAATCGAGTCGGACAACGGGACTCACTTCCGAAACAACCTCGTAGACACCTGGGCCAAAGAACATGGCATTGAGTGGGTATATCACATCCCTTATCACGCACCGGCCTCCGGAAAAATTGAACGATACAATGGAATGCTGAAAACTACATTGAGAGCGATGGGGGGTGGAACTTTCAAGCATTGGGATACACATTTAACAAAAGCCACCTGGTTAGTTAATACTAGAGGATCCGCCAATCGGGCTGGCCCCGCCCAACCAAGAGTTCCACATACTGTCGAAGGGGATAAAGTCCCTGTAGTGCGCATGAGGAGTATGTTAGGAAAGACAGCCTGGGTTAGTCCTCCCTCAAGCAGAGGCAAACCCATTCAAGGGGTTGTTTTTGCTCAAGGACCTGGGTACACCTGGTGGGTGATGCAGAAGGATGGGGAAGTTCGATGTGTACCTCAGGGAGATTTGATTTTGGGAGAGAATAGCCAGTGAATTGGGCTGTATGATATTTAACTGCTAAATAACCTGCCAATGCATGTCATTGTATCTATAGTGTCTATATGCCATATCAAGGGTATTATTGTGAGAATTATCCAAATGACTACAGGATGGACTTTTGAAACTGAGCCAAGTACAACAGCGATAGAACTTGAACTGGCACCCAGCAATTTCCTCAAGATCAACATCTTCGACCTGCAGACCAAGGGCATGAGTTGCACCAAATGTACTAGCCACAAGTTCCAGAGGCAGCGTACAACAACCCAACATCTCACACCATCTCTCTCTTATCCTGAAGAACTGTTACAACAGATAGAGCCCCAAAATCGGTGGACGCATTAGAGGGTTAGCCCATAGGCTAAAGGAACATCATGTGTGTGTGTGTGCGAGGTCGGGGGGAGGAGTCCATATACTTATATATATGACAAGGAAAGTAGTAGTGGTTGATTGGAAAAAAATGTAAGATCTGGGCATGATGTAGATGGTATAGAATAAGGGGTGGATAATGTCCTGGGTTCAGCTGGGATAGAGTTAATTTTTACAGGAACCTGGGAGGTGGGGGCATAGCCGGGGCAGCTGACCTGAACTAGCCAAGGAGCTATTCCATACCATGTGACATCATGCTCAGTATATAAATGGGGAGCGGGCCAGGGGGTGGTCTCGGTTTTCGGTGGGGGAAGTGGCGGAGCGTTGGGTCCCGGGTGGTGAGCAGTTGCACTGTGCATCACTCTTTTTGTATACTTTTTTCATTAGTGCCGTTGTTGTTGTTGTAATTTCTTTGTGTTTGTCCCAGTAAACTGCCTTTATCTCAACCCTCGAGGTTCCAGTTTCTTTTTCTTTTTCTCTCCTCCGTCTCCTCCCCATCCCACCGGAGGGGGGCGGAGGAGTGAGCGAGCGGCTGCGTGGTCCTTTGTTACCGGCTGGGCTGAAACCACGACAGAGGGGACTATTGAAATGACCTCTCGGAGCTAATTTTAATATGAAGCGGGGATAGGTCATGCATATGTATAGCCATTGTGAATATGTAACACCTGACTGTATAAACTTGAGGCGAACTGCTGAGTCGGGCACGCACGACTTTGGCGGGACTACCCCCCATGCCGCCCAGCGCTGAATGAACATACCTACTTTACAATCTCACTGATTGTGGAGTCTGTTTTCCGCACGTCAATATGACTTCTGCTCAGCAATAAAAGCTAAGAGAAAGGAGGGGGCAGGGGGCCTTTGATATTACAACGTTTGTCTTCTGGAGGAACTGCTATGCATGCTGAAGCCCTGCTTCCCAGGAAGTGGCTGGCCATTGCCTGCTGATGGAAAGTAGAGAATAAATCTTATGTTTTCCTTTGCTTCCATGTGCAGCCTTTGCTTTTGCTTTTATTAAACTGCCTTTATCTTGACCCATGAATTTTTTCCATCTTATTTCCCCCCTCCCCCCCCCCACTGAGGAGGGGGAGGGATAGAGCGGCTTGGTGGGCACCTGACATCCCGCCAAGGTCAACCCACCACAGCTCAGTTGGCTTTTTAAGTTCTTGACTCTTTCCACCCCCCACCCTATTGGTTCAAACAAAGTTTCAATCTTCTCACTGATTAAGTACAGTAAGATTAGATGAAACATACAGTTTCACTGCAGTCTGATTATTTTCACAAGTTATTGTTTTTTCTAAGAATATATGATCTTTGCTTAATAATCTGAACTCTGTAGCTCTAGCTGCCTAGGTAAAGAGGCAGTGGAAATGCTAATGGAGGGTCTAATGCTCCCCCTTATGTATTTGGACAGTATCCTTAACAAGCACAATTTGTTTCCTTAAAAGCTAGCAACTTGGAATTCTCTGTACTAAATACAGAATAATATTCCTAACATACAGGTGATATTAAAAATGCTTTCAAACTTTGGTTTTATTGCCTAACGTGCTTTCTGAAAGAGACCAAATGACGAAAAATCATTACTGTGATCTTCCTTTTTCCCTTCTGTTTTCCAGAGGCTGTTTTCCTTTTTATCTAGGAAACCTTTTGGATTCCAGATTTTATACTGAAGATTAAAGGCACTTGTGCAATATTTGGAATAAGTTAGTATGGCAACATTCCTGTGGTAGAAAAGACTTGCCACCTAGATGTGACATGATTAATTTCTTCTGTAGCTGGGCTCACTTTTCCTCTGTTCTAGAGGGAGGAAAAAAATCTGGACTTGACTTTTTTTGTCTTCTGTCTATCTAGGGAACTTCCCATATCTGTTCTGCTTCCAATTTTAGCACAAATATTTCCCCAGGTATTTTGCCTCCACAAAACAGATGGGGGATTCCTCCCAAACCTTCAGGCTTATTCTAAAACATCTCCTAACCAGCCTGCTACCTTTTAGCAAGGCATGCATTCAGCATCTATAACAAGCAAACAAAAAACAACAAAAAAACCCAACCCTCTAAACCTCTCCCCCAGGCTTAACCTTGGCAGAGAGAAAATTTGGTTATTTGTTCTAACAAGGTTGAGCCATTCTTGTTGGGAAAGCAAGTCTGTCTTTTGTCAGTGTTTTCTTCATGCTACTTCCAAAGAAACCTCTTCATTCAGATGTTTACCACCTCTCACCTGTTTACAGGGTGAGGCTTTATACTTGCATCAACACAGATCTGTTCAAGTAGAATTTAGAGTTGCTGGGAGGAAATGTGCTGCCTGCTGATTAAATGACAACTTTCTGTAATGGATAATTCCATTATCATCCTCTAAGTTAATTTTAAAGGAACAGTATCTGTAATTTATGATACAGAGTATTCAATTAAAAACTTTTTCAGTGGAGGACACGGGAGTTTTGTTTCTGTCCTCTGAACAATATCTCCATTTTTTAGCTTCGAGTCATGTGGTGTTCTCCCTCCATCCCCTGCTGCTGGCAATGAAGAAAACCTTACAGTTGTACACTAGTGGAAAACAGCCAGTGACAAACTGTTTTCCAAAAAGACCAAAGGAACCTTTCTGCCTTTTATGTCTTAAGGTGATCTGCTATAAAAGAAACAGGACTGGCCCTCACCTGAGAGGAGCTGCAGAGAAAGCTTGTTTGAAATACTGAGGCGTTTAGATCTAAAGGGTTTTCTTCTCCTCCAGCTTTCTTGCTACAAATGGTAGTTGATACACAGTCATTTCAGTGCCTGAAACGCTCAAGCACTATAGAAACAAATCAAAGTTCTCCAATTCTTTACTGCAAGCTTTTGTTCGTGGTCCTTCAGAAGTGTTTTGATCAAATGTATTTGGCAAAACTCACAACAGACTGCAGTGTGTTCTTGTATCTTATATTTGTGGATGGCTCAAGCTTTCTTTTGGGCCTGCTATGTGAAAATAAAACAAGTTGCTTCAAAGGAAGTAGAACTAATAAAACTTGGTTTCCTACAGGGTTTTTTTTGGGGGGGTCCCCTCTATATGCCCCTTAATGCTGTGTCTCCTGTGAGCTCCTGCCTTCCCTATACCCAGCTTTCTCCTACATCACCTATGCTGTCCTACACCCTGTGTCCCCTTGCCACCATCCTGGCCCACCACCTTGTGCCTTTATATTCTCTGATTACCAGTGAGGTGAAAAGTAATACCATGCTGTGGATTTAAGTTACAAATATGTTGATTAGACAACCAGTAGCCTTAGCATCACTGTTTACTTTGTGCTACATTTTTTTCCTTAGTAGGATTATTAATTTTGGAACCACTGGTATTCATGATTCTTAGAGATGTCCTTTTTTTATTTTGGATCTCTGTCCTTCCATCAGATATGGCTGTAACTGGTCAATGGATTCCAAGTGTTTTACAAACTTTCTGATGAAAAGTAGTTCAAACAAGTAGCACTTTTCTTAGCAAACTGAATTATTTGCATGCTTTTTCTTCTCTACTACTGTCTTTGAGTAGATCCATACTGTTATGATTATCTGTTTTCAGTTGTGCAACAAAGGGCAAGTGATTATGAGGCAGTATTTAAAAGCATGTGTGTGTATGTAATTCATATATATATGACTCATTCACATTTCTAATTTTTCTTAGCCTATCTTTTGTCATATAAAATAATATTGTCACTATACCCTGTGACCCAGTAGTTTATTAGGCTGTCCTTCTTAAGATCAAGGAACAACAGAGCGTCCTATGGAGGATTTCTTGTTGTTTTCAAGTTATTTGTGGGTCCGCACATCTCTCAATCTCTTGTTAAGTTGTGGGTAAGCTGAAAAAAAAACCAAACCACCCACCCCAAAACAAAAAAAAAAACCACCAAACCCTGCTTCCATCTTTTTGAAACATGAAACTGTTGTCCCCATTATAGCAATACGTCAGGCTGAGCAAAATTGCTTCCTGTTGCAGAATACTTGGTATCAACACTCATAAGCAGTAATATTTATTTGTATTCTTAAAGTATCAAAAATTTGGATTAGTATAAGTGCTTGAGTGGAGCCAAAAAATAGAGAATCTGCCTCATCTGAGCAGCTCTGATCTGCCAAGATAAGTCGAAATACTGGCTTTGAACTTTTATTGTAGGACCTGCTAAAATCAAAGTTCCTTATGTTTAAAGCCTTGGGCATTGCCTCCTCAGCTGTTTCTCATAGAGTTGTGTTTGGCCTTTGTGCTTATTTTGAATGTGTAAAATAATTGTCCAATTTTTGTTATGGTGCCCTTCCACTTAAGCAACTGGTAGGTGGATCTGTGTGTTTGCATCTATTTGGCTTTTCTGTTTCCAGTTCTGCTTTATCTGTCAGTGCAATCTGGAATTTATGGAAAACAGATTGAAGGCTATTGATAGTTGTTGTAGTTTAACCCCAGGCTGGCACTAAGCACCACACAGCTGCTTGCTCACTCCCCCCCACACCCAGTGGGATGGAGGAGAGAATCGGCAAAAAAAAAGGTAAAACTTTTGGGTTGAGATAAAGACAGTTTAATAGGACAGAAAGGAAGAAAATAATGATAATAATAATAATAATAACAACAGAATGATGATAATAATAACAACAACAATAATAGAATTGGAATATACAAAACAAGTGATGCACAATGCAATTGCTCACCACTCGCTGACCAATGCCCAGTTAGTTCCAGAGCAGCAATCCACCCCCTGGCCAACTCCCCCCAGTTTATATCCTAGACATGACATCACATGGTATGGAATACCCCTTTGTCCAGTTTGGGTCAGCTGCCCTAGTTGTGTCCCCTCCCAACTTCTTGTGCCCCTCCAGCCTTCTTGCTGGCTGGGCATCACAAGCTGAAAAATCCTTGACTTAGTCTAAACACTACTTAGCAACAACTGAAAACATCAGTGTGTTATCAACATTCTTCTCATACTGAACCCAAAACATAACACTATACCAGCTACTAGAAAGAAAATTAACTCTATCCCAGCTGAAACCAGGACAATAGTGCATTATATTATGCACACTAGTTCTTTGACATCTGAACCAATTTACAAAAAAATCCACATCATGTTTAGTAAATAGGCTATATACCCTGCAACAGTTAAGAGCTCCATCACATCTGAGCAGATTGCTTTCTTTTGAAAGATGCCAGACATCTGCTCCCTTAGTAGAAATACCTTCAATCCTGAAAGACAACTGACCAGAAATGTGGCTCTTTGAAGAGATTTGTTTAACTGGATTTTATCATTACACTTAAAGGAATAGGGACATCATCCTCACTAGTCACAGTAGCTCTTCTGGTCCTATGAACACTTATTGACAACAAATTCAATTTGCTTCTCTCTGTACATACTTTTGTGCTTTATTGCTTTTGTCTTAACACTTTATTTATATGCACTTCAGTTACTCCAGTTTTTTAATACTTCTATTTGGCATTGTAATTCACAGAAACCTTGAAGATATTTATGGTTCTTTGCAAAGTTAGATCAGTTTCATGTAATAACTTCCTCTGTGACCTGCTTATAATTTAAACTCCTTAGAATTTAGTCAGAAAGTTTCTAGAATGTATTGGGGGAGGGGAGAAGGCTGCTGTTTAAATTTTGATAGAATTTGGAGAGCTAACGCTTTTTTAAAATTCCAGTCCTAAAGCTTATCTAATTATTTGAGCTTTTGACTTTGCTTTATTATATACATTTGTAACAGTAAATGGTCCATCTGGGATTATCTTGGAAAAAAAGTGTTTTATGTAGAAGTTATCAACTAATAATCTTGGTTCCACAAAATTCCTGTTCCAATCTTCAACTGTTTGTACCTACTCAATGTAGTTACAGGATTTATCTTCCTTCTGTTTTTTATTGCATAACTGCAGGCAAATGTAAATAAAACTCAGGTACCCCTTTAGATCACAGTCAAATTCTGTTTTGAACAGCGTGGTTAGGGTAGTTTTGTTCTTTTCTTACAACAGCTAGGACTACAGTTTATATGCCTTCCCAGATTGCTTATTGAGTGGCATATGTCAAATAAGTTACTACTTTCCATATCATCCACCAGCTTTACAACGCACAACTATTTAGCAATACCAGCCCAAGGAAGTCATTATTGGATATTCTCACTCCTGTAGGTATTCTTTGTAGAACAAAGTTGTAGTACATAAAGCAGAAGGCATTATCTCATGGCATACCTCATTCTATAGAAGTTACAAATCTTTATTCATTCACTGCTGAAAGTATAACTTGCAAACTGACTAGTCTTATTTTTAATACAGTCCAATGCTGAATGCTTAAAAGAAAGTGATAATACCAATGAGAACTGGAATTTGGGGATGCTTAACTTTTTTTAAACATTTGTCACCCATCTTTGCTTCAAAGTAGACAGGTTTTGCCCTAGATTCTCTGAAAGGAAATTAGAAACAAAGTTTTTAAACCCTTTCTCTCAAAAATGACTTGAACTAAGAACTTAAGCATATGACACTTAAGAATGATGATAATGTTGTACTACAAAAGGCCTTCCTGTATGCATAAATACATTCTTAGACATAGCTTATCTTCCCTTTTGTGATGACAGTGTTCCCTTCAGTACGGCAGCATTAATACTGAAAGAATACAACATAGGAATGACAGAATGAAGTAAGCCATTTAAAGTGAAAGCCACCTATTGCAGGTTATCCTGAATGCAGAAGAGGTTTCATACTAATATCTAACCTATTTTCATTTCTAAATAGATTTAACATTATTGAACAACTCTGCACACCTTTTCTTCTCAGTGGTTGGATTTCAGATCCAGAAATGTTCCATGAAATAAATGCTCCCTTGTATAAATCTGATTTTTTCTGTAGGAGGAAGCAAGATGTTCAGATTCGGTGAGGTGCCATTTTAGTGATTTTGTTCATGGCGAGAATAATCTTTCTCCTAAAATGAAGCACAAGGATAAGTAATAACTTTTTATGCATGATAAGCATCAAAAATACGAGCCTGCTGGTCTTTGCTTTTCATTTTTCTTTACCTTTCTCTTTCAGTCAGAGCTTCCTGCAGTGTGCACACAATGTGATCAATATCTCAATAACTTTTTTGATGCAGTAATTATCTCTATGTGGTATTATCTGAACACTGGTTTTTTTATTACCCAAAAGATGCAGGAGATATTTATATAGCCAGCTGATCCCATTCTGGATGAAGCTGCTTCACGACAGCAGGAGAAAGTTTGTTTTAAATAGCCTTTTTAACAAATGCTGTATGGAAAGCTTACCAGGCAGTACCTTTTTCTAAGGAAAAAATTATTCTAAATACTCTTTTACACTTAATACTTTATATTTCATTAAGCACAAAGTAAATGGAAGTGTCCTGTAAATTAACAGAGTTTTAAGTAATTATGCTAAGTGTATCTTTTGATAAAAGAGCCTATTCAGAAAATAGGTACCACTGTTCTGAAGTTCCTAGATGATGACTGGACTACTGATTTTTCAGAGTAAAGACTTGTCTTAAAAAATAACACTCCCATCTGGAATATGTTCTCATTTTATTGGCTTCTAATTTTCACAGATTGAGATCTTACAAGAGTCACGAATGATGATTCCAGACTGCCAGCGCAGATTAGAAGTTGCACATGCAGATCTTGTTCAACTACTAGTAAGTATAGCACCAAAATCCACCAATCAAGAAATGCTGCTGTTCCTTGATGAACTTCGAGAAACATGCTTGCCTGTAGTGCAATTGCAGCATATTAGAATTGGACTGAAGAATTACTTTTTATAGGTCCCAAGACTAGCATCCTATAACATACCAATATTTCATTTTAGATAACTGTCTTTGCAGACTTGGTCTTCAGTCTATGAAAACTGTGTGTGTTAGAATATTAGAAGCTGTCTTTAAGGGAGTACACACTCAACATACACTTAAATACTGAACTGTTACAATGGACTCTGAATTCCTGTGTGTCATGGTTTAAGCCCAGCCAGCAACAAAGCACCACAAGGCTGCTCACTCACTCCTCCTGCCCCCCCCCCCCCCCCCCGGTGGGATGGGGAGGAGAAAATATCATGAAAAGCTTGTGGGTCGAGACAAGGACAGGGAGAGATCACTCACCAATTATGGTCATGGGCAAAAACCAGACTCAACTTGGGGGAAAAAAAACCAAAATCAATTTAATTTGTTACTATTCAAATCAAAACAGGGTAATGAGAAGTAAAACAAATCTTAAAACACCTTCCCCCCACCCCTCCCTTCTTCCTGGGCTCAACTCCACTCCCGATTTTCTCTACCTCCTCCTCCTGAGCAGTGCAGTGGGACGGGGAATGGGGGTTGTGATCAGTTCATCACTGTCGTGGTTTCAGCCCGGCCGGTAACAAAGGACCACGCAGCCGCTCGCTCACTCCTCCGCCCCCCTCCGGTGGGATGGGGAGGAGACGGAGGAGAGAAAAGGAAAAGAAACTGGAGCCTCGAGGGTTGAGATAAAGGCAGTTTACTGGGACAAACACAAAAGAGATTACAACAACAACAACGGCACTAATGAAAAAAAAGTATACAAAAAGAGTGATGCACAGTGCAACTGCTCACCACCCGGGACCCGACGCTCCGCCACTTCCCCCACCGAAAAAAAAAAAGGCCACCCCCCGGCCCGCTCCCCATTTATATACTGGGCAGGATGTCACATGGTATGGAATAGCTCCTTGGCTAGTTCAGGTCAGCTGCCCCGGCTATGCCCCCACCTCCCAGGTTCCTGTAAAAATTAACTCTATCCCAGCTGAACCCAGGACATTATCCACCCCTTATTCTATACCATCTACATCATGCCCAGATCTTACTTTTTTTTTATTTTTTTCCAATCAACCACTACAACTTTCCTTGTCTTATATATAAGTATATGGACTCCACCCCCTGACCTCGCACACACACACACGGTGTTCCTTTAGCCTATGGGCTATCCCTCTAATGTGTCCATCAATTTTGGGGCTCTATCTGTTGTAACAGTTCTTCAGGATAAGAGAGAGATGGTGTGAGATGTTGGGTTGTTGTACGCTGCCTCTGGAACTTGTGGCTAGTACATTTGGTGCAACTCATGCCCCTGGTCTGCAGGTCGAAGATGTTGATCTTGAGGAAATTGCTGGGTGCCAGTTCAAGTTCTATCGCTGTTGTACTTGGCTCAGTTTCAAAAGTCCATCCTGTAGTCATTTGGATAATTCTCACAATAATACCCTTGATATGGCATATAGACACTATAGATACAATGACATGCATTGGCAGGTTATTTAGCAGTTAAATATCATACAGCCCAATTCACTGGCTATTCTCTCCCAAAATCAAATCTCCCTGAGGTACACATCGAACCTCCCCATCCTTCTGCATCACCCACCAGGTGTACCCAGGTCCTTGAGCAAAAACAACCCCTTGAATGGGTTTGCTTCTGCTTGAGGGAGGACTAACCCAGACTGTCTTTCCTAACATACTCCTCATGCGCACTACAGGGACTTTATCCCCTTCTACAGTATGTGGATCTCTTGGTTGGGCGGGGCCAGCCCGATTGGCGGATCCTCTAGTATTAACTAACCAGGTGGCTTTTGTTAAATGTGTATCCCAATGCTTGAAAGTTCCACCCCCCATCGCTCTCAATGTAGTTTTCAGCAGTCCATTGTACCGTTCAATTTTTCCGGAGGCTGGTGCGTGATAAGGGATGTGATACACCCACTCAATGCCATGTTCTTTGGCCCAGGTGTCTACGAGGTTGTTTCGGAAGTGAGTCCCGTTGTCCGACTCGATTCTTTCTGGGGTGCCGTGTTGCCATAAAATTTTCTCTTCAAGGCCCAGGATAGTGTTCTGGGCAGTGGCATGGGACACAGGGTATGTTTCCAGCCACCCAGTGGTTGCTTCCACCATTGTAAGCACATGGCACTTGCCTTGGCGTGTTCGTGGGAGTGTGATATAGTCAATCTGCCAGGCCTCCCACTGTTTATATTTCAGCCATCGTCCTCCATGCGACAGGGGTTTTTGCCGCTTGGCTTGCTTAATTGCAGCACATGTTTCACATTCATGGATGACCTGTGAGATAGTGTCCATGGTCAAGTCCACCCCTCGATCTCGAGCCCATCTATATGTTGCATCTCTTCCCTGATGGCCTAAGGTATCGTGGGCCCACTGAGCCATAAATAGCTCACCCCTACGTTGCCAGTCCAGGTCCACCTGAGACACTTCAATCTTGGCGGCCTGATCTGCCTGGTGGTTGTTTTGATGTTCTTCAGTGGCTCGACTCTTGGGTACATGAGCATCTACGTGACGTACTTTTACCACTAGCTTCTCTATCCAAACAGCGATATCTTGCCACAGTGCGGCAGCCCAGATGGGTTTACCTCTGCGCTGCCAATTGCCCTTCTTCCATTGCTGTAGCCACCCCCATAGGGCATTTGCCACCATCCACGAGTCAGTATAGAGATAGAGCACTGGCCACTTTTCTCTTTCAGCAATGTCTAACGCTAGCTGGATGGCTTTCACCTCTGCAAACTGACTCGATTCACCTTCTCCTTCAGCAGTTTCTGCGACTAGTCGTGTAGGACTCCATACAGCAGCCTTCCACCTTCGATGTTTTCCCACAATGCGACAGGACCCATCAGTGAACAGGGCATATTGCCTCTCATTTTCTGGCAGTTTATTATACAGCGGGGCTTCTTCGGCCCGTGTCACCTCTTCCTCTGGCGACATTCCAAAATCTTTGCCTTCTGGCCAGTCCGTGATCACTTCTAACATTCCTGGGCGACCGGGGTTTCCTATGCGAGCCCGCTGTGTGATCAATGCGATCCACTTACTCCACGTGGCGTCAGTCGCGTGATGCGTAGAGGAAACTTTCCCTTTGAACATCCAGCCCAGCACTGGCAGTCGGGGTGCTAAGAAGAGCTGTGTTTCAGTACCAACCACTTCTGAGGCGGCTCGAACTCCTTCATATGCTGCCAAGATCTCTTTTTCAGTTGGAGTATAGCGAGCCTCGGATCCTCGATATCCCCGACTCCAAAACCCCAGAGGTCGGCCACGGGTCTCCCCAGGTGCTTTCTGCCAAAGGCTCCAGGTAGGGCCATTCTCCCCAGCTGCAGTGTAGAGCATATTTTTAATATCTTGTCCTGTCCGGACTGGCCCAAGAGCTACTGCGTGAACAATCTCCTGCTTAATTTGTTCAAAGGCTTGTCGTTGCTCAGGCCCCCATTTAAAATCGTTCTTCTTCCGAGTAACTTGGTAGAGAGGGCTTACAATTTGACTGTAATTTGGAATATGCATTCTCCAAAAACCCACAACACCTAAGAAACCCTGTGTTTCCTTTTTATTAGTCGGTGAGGACATAGCTGCTATTTTGTTGATGACGTCCACAGGGATCTGACGACGCCCATCTTGCCATTTTACTCCTAAGAACTGGATCTCCTGCGCAGGTCCCTTGACCTTACTTTCTTTTATGGCAAAACCAGCCTTCAAAAGGATTTGGATTATTTTCTTCCCTTTCTCAAAAACTTCTTCTGCCGTGTTGCCCCATACGATGATGTCATCAATATATTGCAGGTGCTCTGGAGCTTCACCTTTTTCTAGTGCAGCCTGGATCAGTCCATGACAAATGGTGGGGCTGTGTTTCCACCCCTGGGGCAGTCGATTCCAGGTGTACTGGACGCCCCTCCAAGTGAAAGCAAACTGAGGCCTGCACTCCGCTGCCAAGGGAATGGAGAAAAATGCATTAGCAATGTCAATTGTGGCATACCACTTAGCTGCCTTTGATTCCAGTTCATATTGAAGCTCTAACATATCTGGCACAGCAGCGCTTAGCGGTGGCGTGACTTCATTCAGCCCACGATAATCTACTGTTAGTCGCCATTCCCCATTGGATTTCTGCACGGGCCATATGGGACTATTAAAGGGTGAGTGAGTCTTGCTGATCACTCCTTGGCTCTCCAGTTGGCAAATCAGCTTATGGATTGGGATCAGGGAGTCTCGGTTGGTGCGATATTGTCGCCGGTGCACCGTCGTGGTAGCAATTGGCACCTGTTGTTCTTCAACCTTCAGCAACCCCACAACCGAAGGGTCTTGGGAGAGACCCGGCAGGGTAGACAGCTGTTCAGTCTCCTCCGTCTCCAATGCAGCTATACCAAAGGCCCAACGGTACCCTTTTGGGTCCTTGAAATACCCCCTCCTGAGATAATCTATACCAAGGATGCACGGGGCCTCTGGGCCAGTCGCAATGGGGTGTTTATGCCACTCATTCCCGGTTAGACTCATTTCAGCTTCCAATACGGTTAGCTCTTGGGATCCCCCTGTCACACCAGAGATACAGATGGGTTCTGCCCCTTTATAACTTGATGGCATTAGGGTACATTGTGCACCAGTGTCCACTAGAGCCTTATATTCCTGTGGGTCTGATGTGCCAGGCCATCGAATCCACACTGTCCAGTAGACTCGGTTGTCCCTCTCCTCCACCTGGCTGGAGGCAGGGCCCCTCTAATCCTGGTTAGAACATCCGTTACTCACTTTCTGCACACGTAAATCGGAAGTCCCTTCAAGGGGATCAGAAATGAGATCAGCCCATCTACTGCGTCTGGGGGACTGCTCACGGGAAACTGGAGCAGCAGTTTTCCTAGAATTCTCTTTTCTGGTTGCTTTTTCTCGCAACTCCCGTACCCGTGCATCCAAGACTGAAGTGGGTTTTCCATCCCACTTCCTCATGTCCTCTCCATGGTCACGCAGGTAAAACCACAGGTTAGCCCGTCGAGTGTACTTTCTCTCTCCTCTCTCTTGGGCAGAGGAACGCTTACTCCCAATAACTGCGATGCGGGCCTGTACAGGTGAGGAGGAGGACAGATCCACTTTGAATTGCTGGAACTCTCGGGACAACTCCTCCACAGCTGAGACACAGGCCCGTAGGGAGGAAGAGAGACTCCCTTCGTATTGCCGGAGTTGGACAGCCAATTCATCCACCGTTTGTCCATAGCCTTCTCTCCAGGACATTACTGCCAATGAGTTGGCATAGGTTGGTGGTGCACTTCGTAGAAACTTCCGCCACATGGGTTGTGTGCATTGGACTTCATCTGGATCTGTGGGTGACTGTGCATTTTCTGGATCATTGTAAATCACCTCCAGCACGGCTAATTCTCTCAGGTACTGAATACCTCTCTCCATGGTGGTCCACTTGCCTTGGTGACATGTAACTTCATCCCTGAAGGGGTATCTTTCCTTTACACCTAACAAAAGTCGCCTCCAGAGGCTGAGGACTTGTGTTTTTCTCCCAATCGCCTTGTCGATGCCCCCTTCCCTAGACAGAGATCCCAACTGCTTGGCTTCCTTACCCTCTAATTCCACACTACTAGCCCCGCTATCCCAGCATCGGAGCAGCCAGGTAACAATGTGCTCACCTGGGTGGCGGCTAAAATCTTTTCGCATGTCACGCAACTCACTCATGGATAGAGATCGGGTAATTATTTCAGGTTCTGCCTCTACCTCCTGTTCTCGCGATGACCCTGGTTCATCTTCATCTCTCGCTAAGCGAACTGATTTCTTTGTGTGTTTCTTTTTCTGTACAGGGGCGACTGATACTGGCACAGGCTGGTTCTCTGGTTCAGCTGCAGTGTCTGTCACCGGGGTAGGGGTAGTCATGGTACCTGTTGTCGTGGTAGGGGCAGCCACGGTGCTTGTTGTCGGGGTAGGGGCAGCCACGGTGTCTGTTGTCAGGGTTTGGGTAGCCACGGTACATGTTGTCCTGTTTTCCATCTTTTCCCCCTTTTCCCCCCGAGGGTGCTGCATAATATCAAGCATTGTTTGGTAGATATTGGCCAGAGCCCAGCACAGTGCAGCGAGTTGTATGTCTTTGGAATAGCCACAGCATTTTTCTTTCAAATATTCTGTCACTTCATAAGGGTTCTGTAGTTGTTCGGGAGTGAACTTCCAAGTCACTGGCGGTGAGAAGTTCTCTAGATACTTGCCCATATGCTCCCACATGCCGTGCCACCCATGAGTATCCAGCTTTGGGGGAGATCTCTGAGTGGTACTCTTAAAGAGCGTTTTTGTAGCCCTAAACAAGACCTGAAACATATTCAGGAGGCATAGCACTAACAGCACACTGGCTTGCGCATCCCAAGGATATTCAAAATTCTCGAAAGCTGTTGTAATTAGTCGGAAGGAGAAGAGGGAGGTGAATGGACGGGGGGAGGTATCCCCCCCTAATTTCCCCATGGATTGGGTGTAATTACCAATAAAATCCGACAGAAGGCGCCCAAAGTATGGAAATGATATCACTGCCTCATACAGATACCAGCTTAACCTCATGACCAGTGATGTAATCATTTCATAAGTCGACATTGCCCAGTACAGCAAAATGATAATCCCAATCACTCTCCCAGAGATGAGATACGCAACTACAGGCAATACATAGAGCATATAAGAGCTTACAAAACGCCACCATGTAAACAAATGAAACAACATTGTGACTAACATCTATATATCTAAGAAATGCGTTTGGCAAATTTCTTTCAACACGCTCTGGCCAGATCTGTCGTTATCTCAACCCTTCTGCCCCACGTTGGGCGCCAAAAAGGACTGTCGTGGTTTCAGCCCGGCCGGTAACAAAGGACCACGCAGCCGCTCGCTCACTCCTCCGCCCCCCTCCGGTGGGATGGGGAGGAGACGGAGGAGAGAAAAGGAAAAGAAACTGGAACCTCGAGGGTTGAGATAAAGGCAGTTTACTGGGACAAACACAAAAGAGATTACAACAACAACAACGGCACTAATGAAAAAAAAGTATACAAAAAGAGTGATGCACAGTGCAACTGCTCACCACCCGGGACCCGACGCTCCGCCACTTCCCCCACCGAAAAAAAAAGAGGCCACCCCCCGGCCCGCTCCCCATTTATATACTGGGCAGGATGTCACATGGTATGGAATAGCTCCTTGGCTAGTTCAGGTCAGCTGCCCCGGCTATGCCCCCACCTCCCAGGTTCCTGTAAAAATTAACTCTATCCCAGCTGAACCCAGGACAATCACACGTTGTCTCTGCTGCTCCTTCCTCCTCAGGGGAAGGACTCCTCACACTCTTCCTCTGCTCCAGTGTGGGGTCCCTCCCACGGGCTGCAGTCCTTCAGAAACTCCTCCAGCATGGGTCCTTTCTGTGGGCTGCAGTCCTTCAGATACAGACTGCTCCAGCACGGGCTTTTCCCACGGAGTCACGGCCTTCTTCAGGGGCATCCACCTACTCCAGTGTGGGCTCCTCCATGGGCTACAGGTGGGCATCTGCTCCACCATTCATCTCCACAGGCTGCAGAGGGAAAGCCTGCTGTCTCACCACAGGCTGCAGGGGAATCACCTCCTCCCCCTCCTTCTTCACTGACCTTACTGTCTGCCTAGGTGTTTCTCTCACATCCCACTCCCCTCCCGCTGCAGGTTTTCCCTTCTTAAATATATTATCCCAGAGTGTTGGAGCGGCGGAGGAATGCACATAAGTCGACCCAATATGAGTGATAGAAGTGATTCAACTTTATTTGCACGGATAGCTCATATTTATACAGTTTGCGATAATTATGCCTACTAGTCCTAATATGATTGGTACATTGCTAATGTTTATTCATTACTAAAACACACCCACTTGTGGCTGGCAGCTATGCATGTTCCGTAACTTTCTCATGGGAACTTCTTCAAAAGTTACTTATGAAGTTATGCCAAGGTCACACCGTCCCTGTCTTTCTCCTGATAACGGCAAGACCAGCTGCTGGTTTTCTCCTGCTATCAGTAAAGCCAGCTATTTTCAGCCAAGGCCTAATCTTGCTGCTCAAACTGACATTCTTTCACACAGAACTCTGCTCGCACAACTTTTCTATAGACCCATGTCCTTTTTCATCAAGCCAATTCCCAACAATTCCCCCTTTTTCTTTTTGTGCGAGTAGAGCTTGGTGTGTCAGCTTTGAGACTCCTTTCATCATGTACCCATACACAATCCTGACTATTACACAGATTAATATCAATATACCTAACCATCGTAAGGCTTTCTTAATCAATGACATTAGACATGGTGTTATCCCGCCAAATATTGATTGTAACACCCCATCAAACCAACTAGTTTCTTGCTGGATCTTTTGTGTATGTTTCTTCAGCCAATCTATTTGTTTGTATATAGATTGAGGTACAATTTTAACACCTGCTGTATTGCCCTTTGCAAAGATCTATGAACACAATTAATTAAACACAGTAAAAACAACATTATACCTAATAAAATACATAAGAATAAAAGACTGTTCAGGTAATGCCAATGACACACAAAAAGAGGTTTGATTAATAGCTTTAGCTAGTGACACCCAAACATTCTTACTGTCCCACGGCATTAACCGATGTGGATCAATCACCGGTGTCACTGTCATGCTGCTTACTACAGTCAGTGTGTTCCATATCAATCTCAGCATAAGGTTTCAAATTTATGGGTAAATCAGGAACGTATCTGCCAGACATGGATGATGTGATTTTTTGTCCAATTGCTGCCAAGGCTTGCCGTCCCGGTGCATAGTTGTCTTGTAGAAGTTAAGCTATCGCTGCCCCGCAATAAATCCAGCAGCGGCTGTAAGTCTGTATTTGTAATACCACAACAAGGTCGAATCCACTGTAGGTCTCTGTTTAAATCTTTCTCCCTCTTTTTGTTTTTGAGCAATCCAGGCTTGTTTAATAACTTGGGATGCCATTTTCCTTAATAAGCTGAACAAGGTAAAACTATTACAATAGCTACAATCACAGTAACTACAATAATGCCCATATTTCTTTGAGCCAACCTGTTACCCCTAATGACCCAGACCATGAGGACTATGAGGAAAATGAACCATCCATACATTCTTGTGCCATCTTGCTCCACGAACTCAGCCCAGCAATCGGTAAGTGCCAGCTTTCCGTGGGCATCCCCACAGAGGCAACGATGGCCTCACCGTACACCAGCCCGATGCTCTTCGGAAAATCCCAGTATCTATACATTTGCAGAGGAACGGGTGTTAGCACACGTGGCCAGCGGGTGCCAAAAGTCCGCCTCGGTTGCAATCTATGACACGTGTGCTCGCTGGCCAGGCACGCTGCACGAGTCATAGCCATCTTGTCTATTGGTTCATGGGCTTTCTGATAGAGTTGCGATGCACAGAGAATCTTGACCTGTTATGTTAGCCAAGGTGACCTATACATTAGTTTTCGGCTGAGGTAGTATTCATATTGCCACATCATCTATGATGCTCCAGATGATGATGGTCGTGCAAATCGAACAGGAGTCCGTCGTGGGCCTGTATCTGTGGAAACACAACCTCGTTCCCAGGTTATTAATGGAAATAGACCTTACCCCTAATTTTGGCTTTAACTAACTTTTACATTTACCCCACACTGTCTTCCCGTAATCACACTATGTTTAATCAAATTATGCTTAACACACTTTTTACCTAAAGCAAGTTCTATATACAATAAGGCACGCTGTTCTAAAAACCTCTCTGAAGGACTCAGTGTCCGCTAGTAATACTCTATTAGTTAGAATCTGTCAGATCAGTGGCTTCAGCACCCGCCGGTGCCGTGCCAGTTGCCACTGGGACAGTTCCGGGACCAGCATCAGTGCGAAGCCATGGCTTGACCCACTTAGCCGGGATCTCCCAGTAAGTTGTACTTCTGCTGATCCGCACCATTTCCCGGATTCTGGGTCCTTATACATTACCATGATTCCTGTACTTTGTTGCATCCTTTCTGCCTGTAAAAGAACATGATGCACTACCATTGGTGGGTCTTTGCGATCACCTGTCAATCTAAGATAATTTAGCACAAATAAGGCTTTGGCCAATCGTTCCTCTGGGAGTAAGCCCTGGGTTCCCCCTTTTTATTTTTGCAGCATGTTCTTTTAGGGTTTGGTTGGCCCATTCGACAATAGCCTGTCCTGTGGGAAGATGTGGAATACCGGTACCGTGGTGAATTCCCCACAAATTACAAAATCGAGCAAATCGTGTAGAACCATAGGCTGGGCCGTTGTCCATCTTAATTTCTTTAGGCACACCCAGTACTGCAAAAGAAGCGTGAAGATGTCATTCAATATGTAAGGCCTTTTCTCCAGTTCGTGCCGTGGCCCACATGGCAGCAGGATAGGTATCAATACACACATGCACAGAATGCTTTGCACCAAACCACATGACATGGGTGAAATCCATTTGCCACAACTGCAATGGCAAAAGACCTCGTTGGTTAACCCCACAGCCCAAGCCCAGCCCTTCCTTTTGACAATCGGGGCATGCTTTAACGATACCTTGGGCATCAGTAAGTGGTAAGTCAAATTGCTTTGTTAACATCCTAGCGGGTTGGTGCAAGAACGCATGTGATTGCCGTGCTTTGTTGAAAACGATTCCCTGGAGGAGGCTCCCGTGGCGCTGCAACCAATTGGTCAGCTCTGTCATTTCCCGTTTCTCATCTGCACAGTGTTCTCATACCCAAGAGTTCTACCAGAGGGGTCATATCGCCATTAGTGATACCGCAAAGATTCCGCACCCACTGGATATCTCCCACAAGCTTCTGGACATCATGTAACGTTGAAATTTCTCATGTTATTTGAACCTTCTGAGGTTTAACATTGCTAGCATCTATGTGCCACCCCAAATACTTCCAAGGTGCTGCCTTTTGCACCTTTTCAGGAGTGATTATTACTCCGCGATGGCTTAAGATGTACTGCAATTGAGTTGAAATTTCATCCTGTGGCAAGTTACTGAGGGAACTGCTTTCTTACAGGCTCTGATGCCCAGGCCACATGCACCTGACACATCGTGGGGGAATTGCGCATTCATTGCGGTAACACGACCCAATGGTATCTCTTATAGGGTTCTGCCTTGTTAATCGATGGTACCGAACAGGCGAACCGTGCAGCGCCATCTGGGTGCAATATTTTAGATCTATAATTAACATATTCCATTCTTCTGGAAGCATAACTGGAGACGGCAAACCTGGCTGCAGGGCTCCCATACTGTGCATCACCGCATTCACAGCTCTGAGATCATGTAACAGTCTCCATTTCCCACTTTTCTTGGGAATGGTAAATATTGATGTATTCCATGGACTAGTAGAAGGGACAACATGTCCCGCTCTCAATTGGTCCTCAACTAACCCTTGTATTTTTAGCAGCCTTTCAGAATTTAGCAGCTACTGATCAATCCAAACAGGCTCATCTCTTTTCCAGCTAATTTTCAGAATTGGCTACCCCTCAGTGACCGCTCCTAAAAAGGATGCGTCACTAACATTACCTTCATTTGGCTCAATAAATCATGGCCCACGAGGCCAAACAATTCAGTTGGGGTAGTCATGACATACGGACACGTCGTAATGTGTTCACCATCGGGGAACACAAATGTAATCGGTAGCTGACTTACTAAGGTGGCTTGTGTGCCCCCTATCCCTGCAATACCAAAATTTGGATTGATCGATGGCCATGATGGAGGCCAAATACATCGTGACATAATCGTAACATCAGCTCCTGTATTGATTGTCATCGGTTTCTTGACGACAACTCCATCAGGCCCTTCCAATTGCACTACCTTTTCTGGTTTACCTCTTGTTGTGTCCATGGCAAAGTATACCTGCGGTTTCCCTGTGGAGCCGAATCCACCATCTCCACGTTGTACTTCACCTGGGTTCGGAACACACGACCTGAATGGAACTAATTGTGCTATTCTGGTACCTTTAGGAATAGAAACAGGAGGGATTAAAACATGAATCATAATTTTCACAGTCCCACAATAATCTGCATCAATAAGCCCTGGGAGCACCAGAATTCCTTCTAGAGCTGTTGAAGATTGCCCCATTAAAAATGCACTAAGTCCAAACCCCAGTGGTCCCTTTATGTTGACTGCGGTTTCCACATCCACTCCGGAGCTTCCTGCGGTGGCGGATCTGGTGGTTGCGAGGCTGCCTGAGGGCTGGCAGCTCAAGCCCCTTGCATTCGTGTCGTCGTGCGAGAGGCCTTCGCGGTCGGTGTAAAGTTTCCCTTCTTCCTGTATTCTTGGTGGTATGGTTATCTTTCTTACACTTGTTGCAGCACTTATTGTTAACAGTACCTGTACATTTGCTCCTAATGTGTCCACGTTTGCCACAGTTAGAACACTTGACCAAGGGTGTCTTACTGGCCTTGTGTTTCTTTGTAGCTCCTTGGAGAGCTGTGGCAGCATAGGCTACTTTCTGTGAGTCCACTGATCGATCCGTGTATTCTATCATATCAACGACGTCTGCATTTTTCGGCAAATTACACAATGCTTTGCGTGTCTTTTCAGTAGCATTTTCAAAAGCGAGTATTTTGAACATGTTTTCTTTCATGCCCTCGTTCACGTCAGGGTGGTCATAAATTGTATTCTCCTGTTTCACCTGGGTAAAAGCGTGGCTGTACATATTGCCTGGTATGGTAAGAAAAGCTTGATACGCCAAGATCTGTGATAGATGATGAACCTCAGTGACACATTGTAACTGAGCGTTCCCTGATGCGAAGGGTCCAGTACCCATCGGCATCTGCATGGTTACTCCCCATAGGGGATCTGTTTGTTGTCGTGATGTTGCTTGTTCCCTATCACAGAACTTCTCCCACTGCCGGAAAAACACTAACATTTGGGCGGGTGTCAAAATCAACTGTGCTAGCTGTTTAATATCTTGAGGTATCAGCGTATCAGCAGAAAAAAATGAATTGCTGTATTTGGTGAGTTAACGCAGATTTGATTCCGTACTGACTCACAGCATTCCTTAATTTCTCAATGACCTTCCAGTCAAACACCTCCCATTTTTTCTGTCCATTTGATGCAATAACTGGGAATGCTTGGAGCATAGTCCCTTCTATAATGGCATCTTTTATTACTCCCCTCCAATGTCTCTGCCTTTCTTCTGCAGCGGCTATTCCAAGCGGCTACTACAAGCGGCTCCGCGTCTATCGCAGGTGCGGTTGGTTTTCCCGTCTCTTTTTCGCGTTTCCTTTAACAATTCTAACATTGTCTCTTTTTGTTCTATTACTAGAGTAGCCAAATCCTTGTTTGCATTATTTGAATCAGGGTATATGCTAGGTATAATTTGTTCATGTTGAACGGTGGTATCTGGGGGCTGGTTTCTCGTAGGCAGATTTTAACTCACTCCCTGATTCTGTAGGGTTTCCTTTAATCGTACGGTTAGGGAGGCTTGGGAACTGTCAGATGGCTGATTAATATCGGCAGTCCCAGGGAGTTGAGCAGAAGTCAAGGGCACAAGAGCAGGCGAACAAGCTCCAAAAAGTCTCTCTCGCTGCATTATGTTTTTCTCCCCGCTTTTCCCTTTCGCTTGCGGTTGGAGAGAGAGAGCAGCAAAAGCAGACGCAGACGCTTTACGATCTGCTTTCATTTCTTACAGAGTTGCCTTAATCAATTTCCATAAAGTTGCAAGACCTTTAACTTCTTTAGACCCGTCACTAATTTCATCCCATAGGGAGGTTCCGGTAGCATTCCAGGTACTAAGCTCAAAAGCTGTACCCACACTAATTGAAAGGTTTCTGTCCTTGCTTCATTAGTTTTTTAGCTGATTTATCATCGTCAATTACCATATCCCATAATATGTCTCCTAATCTACGCCATTCACTCTCCTTAAGTAATAGATCCAGATTCTTAAAGCATCCCTTAACACGACCTAAAGCAACTAATCCCGAAACTTGCTTAATGCAATTTACCCCCCGCTTTTCTAAAAAGCACTGTAATAATTTTAGGGCTACCTCTTGATCCATTGCCGGCCGGCTTCTTGATACTCCTTGGTGCTTCCTTGATTAAGGCACCTCGGTTAAAAAGTCTTTGCAGCCTTTTTCCAGTAGCCCTCACTGACGGCGAACCCCTTTTGGACGGTCCAGGCACGAGAGTTAACACACCAAGCAAGACGATCAGCGTTCGGTTAATCTTTTGCCCCCCGGTCGCTGCTACCGGTGCTTCTCAGTGTCCGTCGCTCCAATTCCCCTTTCTTCGGCCCCACGTTGGGCGCCATTTGTTGGAGCGGCGGAGGAATGCACATAAGTCGACCCAATATGAGTGATAGAAGTGATTCAACTTTATTTGCACGGATAGCTCATATTTATACAGTTTGCGATAATTATGCCTACTAGTCCTAATATGATTGGTACATTGCTAATGTTTATTCATTACTAAAACACACCCACTTGTGATTTGCAGCTATGCGTGTTCCGTAACTTTCTCATGGGAACTTCTTCAAAAGTTACTTATGAAGTTATGCCAAGGTCACACCGTCCCTGTCTTTCTCCTGATAACGGCAAGACCAGCTGTTGTTTTTCTCCTGTTATCAGTAAAGCCAGCTATTTTCGGCCAAGGCCTAATCTTGCTGCTCAAACTGACATTCTTTCACACAGAACTCTGCTCGCACAACTTTTCTATAGACCCATGTCCTTTTTCATCAAGCCAATTCCCAACACCAGAGGTGCTACCACTGTCGCTGATTGGCTCTGTCTTGGCTAGAGGTGGGTCCAACTTGGAGCTAGGGAAGCTTCTAGCATCTTCTCACAGGAGCCACCCCTGCAGCCTCTCCCCTGCTACCAAAACCCCACCACACAAACCCAATACATCATGATAGTTACATGATCAGAAAAAATAGTTCACTTGCTTTAGGTAGTCTTTCTAGATCATGTAGATGTATATAAAATGCTTGTAGTGAACTGAAATAGTCAAAATACTTTGCTTACTACTTTTATTATGCTATGGACAAGAAACAAGACAGCTGAATCCTTACTGAATACTGCTTATATGATTTATTAGTGAGATGAGAACTAGTGCTGCATTTTTAAGCTATGAATACCTGCAGGAATAAATAGTATCTTGTACAAATAGATTCACTGAAACTATACTAAGTTTGAGATAGTCATGCTTATTTTAAAAGCTGAATTTTCACCAAGAATTCTGCTACACATGTAAATGCTACTGTGAGGCTAAAAATACATACCGTAAATTAAGCCCCAGACACATTTGACAGCTAAAATGCAAATCCCTTTTCAAAGGAAAACTCAAGGTATCTTGTCCTCTGGTGGTATGCCTCTACTGTTTTCCAAAATAAAGACTCAGTACCTGGCAGGCTTTAGGGTCCTTTTGTCATTCAACTCGTTACTTGACAGTTAGCTCGTCTAGATTTCAGCAGTATGCAGAAATGATGCTATTGATCCAAACGCTGTGCTGTACAAAGTTATGTCCTGGTTTCAGCTGGGATAGAGCTAACTGTCTTCCTAGTACCTGATACAGTGCTATGTTTTGAGTTCAGCATGTGAAGAATGTTGATAACACTGATGTTTTCAGTTGTTGCTCAGTAGTGTTTAGACTATAGTCAAGGATTTTTCAGCTTCTCATGCCCAGCCAGGGCACAAGAAGTTGGCACAGGACACAACCAAGGCACCTGACCCAAACTGGCCAACGGTGTATTCCATACCATGTGACGTCCCATCTAGTTTAGGAACTGGGAAGTGGGGGGGGGGGGCGCAGGGGATCGCTGCTCGGGGACTGGCGGGGTGTCGGTCGGCGGGTGGTGAGCTATTGCCCTGTGCATCATTTGTACATTCCAATCCTTTCATTACTACTGTTGTCATTTTATTAGTGTTATCATTATCATTATAGTTTCTTCTTTTCTGCTCTATTAAACCATTCTTATCTCAACCCAGAAGTTTTACCTTTTTTCCCGATTTCCTCCCCCATCCCACTGGATGGGGGAAGTGAGTGAGCGGCTGCGTGGTACTTAGTTGCTGGCTGGAGTTAAACCACGACAAGTTAAAATGAGGAATGTGGGGAGTTACTATTCTTATTAAGAATTTGGAAGTCTTTAAAGGTTGCTTTCTGTTCTTAGCTCACTTTCAATGCTTAAAATCAACTGTGTAGTAGTATGGTTTTTTAATTGTCAGTCTCTGCTTAAGCTTTTTCCTAATGGTACTCTTGTTCTGAGTTATGTTGTTATTGGTTCCGGTTATGCTGTCCTTGGTTTTAAATATTTATTTAACAAAATAAAGGTATGCATAGGTCGAATCTATTCACACATAACATCCATTACCCTGGACCTTAAGCAGGACAAAAGAAATTACCTGTGCTTCGAATTATGTAAAACTAGTGTTTTCAATAATGATATATCCCTTGTTTCATAGTTTCCTTCTTAAATTTAATTCCATGTCCATTATTTTCAAAGTACTCAAAAGTTTTGTTTTTAATTCCAGGAAAATGAAAAAGAATTGGAAGAAGCCGAAGAGTATAAAGAAGCACGTTCTATACTAGAGTCAGTGAAGCTGGAAGCCTAGAAGTTTTCCAGTAGTCTCTTTATATGCATTAGCACTGGGTCCATTCTACATTTTCATTTGACTATGGCTCTTTTACTATTGTTGGCTTGCTAAGGTTCCCTTTATGCAAACTGGCTTTTCTCTAACTGCAAGATGCATCAAATAAAGGATGTTCTGAAACATCTGTGTGTTCCATATTCAGGCAAAATAGAAACATTTCCAGTTCACCTCAGTTATACAAAGGAAAAAAATAAAGCCTATTTAATGCAAGCATAATAGTGTAATAGCTAATATACAGAACTTAATCTGAACAATTCAGGCTAAGAAAGTTTAGCTATGTAAGGAATGTGAGGGACCAATAAATACATTAAAGGCACCTTATATTTGAAATAATTTCAAGCCATTATAGCATAACAATCTGTATTGAAAGAAGAGATGGAGTAAATGACCCTTCAATGTCACTCATCTTTTTTTCTGTGATGCAATTTATTTGTAATTTTATTAAGTATTACTCCTTGTTTATCTTTGAGCCCAAGACAGAATTAAGAGATGATTCCCAATCTTTCTCAGTTTGCCTGGGGTTGATTTGTAGACCCCAATTCATACAATTGCCATTGATCAAAATTCTGTTACTTTTTCAAGAAACAGAATTTAGCAGATGACTAGTATGTCGTCAATTGGATCTGCCGGTAAGAGTTATGCTTTTCCTGAAAGCACCTTGGCTTAAGTGAGTTTCTTTGAACAAAGCTTAAACCCCAAAAGCTGAAAGAGAACTAATAGGTAAGGGAATAATGCTTAATCTGCCTGGAAGACCAAACATGTACAAAAGCTGTGGTTCTTTCAGAATGGCTTCTCTAAACAGCAAAGAGTAAGCTCTGATGAACAAGCAAGCTTTTTACGTTAGTTTTTCTAGGTTGAAAGATTTTTGGCATGTTCCTTAAAGGCAACACAAAACACAGTGTACCTTTTGTGTGGTGCTATATTGAATACTCTTATTAAATTTTTTTGTTAATTTGCCTGAGTTTGGGTAAACTGCAGTTTCAGTACCTCTATTTGTGTACCTTACTCTCAATGTGCTTAATAAGTCTACTTCTCCATCACTCTTAAGCACTGCTCTGACATTGTCAACACTGAAAGATTTCTGATTAACTGCAGAATGACCTTCTTTTGAAGTAAGTGACCCCAGACCAGTATTAAACAGCGCTATGAGATAAAAAAATGTTTGTGACAACACTATGGTTTCATAAGAGTATATGCACACCTTCTTACCAGCATCATGTATGTACCAGCATAGGCATGTAACTGCCAGACACTGCTCTGTTCACAGGGCAAATGAACTGCTACTGAGAACATCTGTCTTTGCATACTCATTTCAGTCAGTTTCTTCTATGAACCTTCACCAGGAACAGCGGCTGGAGCAGACAAAGCCTGCCTTAACTGACCAACTGCAGTCAGCATAATAGTAACTGCTTGCAGGCCCTTGAATGGAATGTGGTGAATAAATGCTGAGCTGAAAAGGGGGGGGGGGGAAGGTGTCAAGTCTGCTGGGTAAGGCAGAATTTAAAATAAAAACTACTCTTCTTCAGAAGAAATAATACACACTTCTCAAACACAAACCCACAGAAAAATGACGTGCAGTTGCCGAGTATCACATGCGGGTCAGCATGAAATCTAAACATAGGCGGGACCTGTAGTGGCTGAAGGAAAGTAGCACTGTGGTGTGGCTTAAGTTGGCATTTAGAGTTAAGGGCGCATGGGACTGAGTAGTTAACATATAAACCAGACTCCAAGGAAAAGTTTCTTGGTGCAATAGTTTCTAGGGTAGAGTGGTTTCTCATGGTTGCCTATACATCTCTGTCCAAGCTATTTTCTAGCTCCCTCTGATTATGAACTAAGATGATACTCTCCCCTATCCATTTCTTCTTCTCTCTTACTAAGTTCTCCAAAAGACTGAGCATATTCTGTTGTACAGAAAATAGCCAGCTTCACTGATGAAAATCAAGGTATGTTCATACCTGAAAGGACTTGCTCTCTTCTTGTCTCCAGGTGCCCCTGAAAGTGTCTAACTTCTGAGAGGACAGCAGCATGATATCTGTAAAAACTATACCAAAAAAATGTGACAAGGCAGCAATAACATAGGGCTGGCCCTTGGAGGGTGATTGGCAAATCCATGCAGGTAATGCATTACTCATGCTAGTAGAACAGTTGATCCAGTGATATATTATGGCAGACTAAATTTTTCCAGCAGTGCTCTGAGCAGCCAGATGCAGATTATTCATATAGAAGATGATTGCTGACAAAACATTTTTCATTTAGACTGGGGCCATTTTCCATACTGAAGTAAAATACAGAAAATTAAGCCTAAGTAGTAGTATTGTTGTTATTGTCCTCTCAGATCCCAAACTCAAAAGGCAGTGGCACATCAAGTGACACCATGTTATTTCTAATTTTAAAGTTACCTACTCTTGTTGGAGATACATAGTCTGCATTAGCAGATACAAGAGACCATTCCAAAAAAGAAAAGTCCTGTGGGCAACATTTTTGGCCTCTGTCCTCTTTGAACCTTGTCGCTAGCTTTACTGATGCCTTTCAAAGTCTACCTAAGATTGACATGAGCTGTATTTACCCTTACATATGATGATACATGTTCATTTATCACTCAAGAGTACAGTATGAAAACTTCTGTCATGAATGCATTTTTATGCCCTGGACATTTCTCTCTCTTGCTGGCAGAATAATTTTAAGAAGTTTCTCAATTATTTGCCAGCTGAATAAAGCATTTGTTCTACCGAAAGACCATAGCAGAACAGGAGTCCAAAGGTGATTTTAGAAGAAAAAGGTAGACAGAAAATAACAATTTGTAAGTAAGTTATAATGATAAGTCCTGTGCCCATTGCTCTGATCACATGCTTGCTAGCTACTACCTGCTTTTAAGTTTACCCTTGCACAGTTAAGATTTTTGCCCTTTGATTCAGATGTACTGTATCTGAAATACAACTACAAAACAAACTTGATATCTTCACCCAGAAACTAATATTGTTCAAGTCCTCAGTTATACTGTATATTCAAAACCGAAAGTAGTTTCAAAACTCTGTTTGTCCTCTAATTTAAACTCCTTCCTTCACTTGAAAAACCTCCATGATACACAGGTAATTTCTTGTAACTGGCTAATTTGCAGGCCACTTGATTTTATTTATTAGCCAAGAAGCTACCACTTCCTTGAAATATGGAAATCTGCTATTATAATTGGCCATACTATACTACAGACCAACCAACAACACAAATAAGACAACTGAAATTTTTCACTCAAAAATAGATTTTGGGATGACTTAAGAAGCATGGGGAGCAGGGGAAAGCACAATCTGGTCCAAAAGCACTTGGACAAGGAACATCACTATGTATAGGTCATTTCTAGCCGTAGCTTACTAGCATAAAAGAGATGAAACTGAATAATGTATTTTTTTTTTCCAATCAAAAATATTGTTCATTGAGTTGAATTAGCTGAATTTCACTAAGATCACACAACATAGGTTAAAAGGAGATTTATCCATTGAAACACAGTTTCAGAAGGGACAGGGTGTGTATTAGAGCCAAGACTTAAGTAAAGCTCCAACAGAATAAGCCTGCTTCCCCTATCCTGTAGGTACATAATTAGCTACAAAAAAGGACTACAGTGTACATCTCCAGGGAGGTTATGCTCCAGCTTCCCTTAAGAGAAGGGAAGAGCTAACTGTACATGAATATTTTGGGTTAAATCTACAAAAAGGATAAAGGTGGTACAGCATGTCCTGTGCTAAATGCCTTGAGGTAGGAAAAGGGGACTGACTGCAGAATGCAGAGCCAATTAGCCCAGTGCCACTGAATCCAAGGGCAACCATTTCATAGATGTCTAATGCTCATGGCTCTGCATAATATAATGTACTCCATGCTACAAACACTTCTGACACACTCTGTCAGATTTTGACTTTCAGGCATGGGAAAAGTTTGAGCTTCCAGAATGGCATTCACAAGAGGCAATAAACTAAGCAAGAAGTTTCTAGCCAGCAGGAAATGTCAATATTAGGAGCAGGAAAAGGCAGGCTTTATCTGCCATCTAGAAGACCTGTTTTCAAATCCTTTCTGCTTAACCGAAGGCAGAGGCTTGAATCCAGATCTGCCAATTAAAAAAAACCAAAAACAACAAAAAAACAACTAAAAAACAAAACCAAAACCACACAAAGTTGCTCTATTTCCTTAGAATAATGTACTGGTTTGGCAACCCACCTTCTGCACCTCTAGTGAAAGCCTTCAACTCTGAGCTGCAGTCAATCATCTCCCACACTCCTCTAACACTAACTGAACTGGCTTTAAAATCCCAGACTGAGAGCTCTCCCACTGAATACCTAGCAGCCACAGTTCAAAACATTCTCGGGGGGGGGAGGGGGGAGAAGGATTGAAGATTGAAGTCCTTGGTCTAAATCAAGCAAGCAGAGATGTTCCAATCCAGGAAAATGCTTAACTCCTGGGCAATACCTGCCACTCATTCCTAATAAACTGGGGTCTTCAGAATTTCCACATAAGTAGGACAGGTGGATGCACAGTCCCTTACACCAGGTAGTTACCAAGAGTTTACTACTAAAATTGAATGTTCTGACCACCCCAAAAGGTGCAGTTCTGTTCAACTGATCTATATGAGAAGAGATAAAAGAGGAAGTATGCATATTTAATATGTGGGCAACATAAGGCTATTCAATATCTTGAAGGACAAGATTAGAAATCAAAATGTTTCTAACAAATTGGAGAAAGTTTAGAAAAAATGCAATACGGTAAGAACATATTTCAATAAGGAAAAAATGCAAAATTTTACTTGGCAGCAGAAATTATCTGCTGCATAAACACAGGAAAAGGTAAAAACTAGACAGCATTTCTGAAAGAGATATGTTTTAGTGATTTATATGCAAAACACTAGCCTAGCTCACAAGACATGGGCAACAGCCCTTACACTTTCCTTCATATTAGTAAGGCTTCATCTAGAAGCATTATCACAGCTAGAAGCTACAACTAAAGGAATGAACGCATAGGAAAGATTCAGAGGAAACCAGTGAAAACTACAAAAAAAGACTAAAAAACGGTCTCTAAGGAAAGATGGAACAAATTCAGACATTTTAGCCTGGAGAATACCAAGGGTGGTAAGAGTCTTCAAGCATGCAAAAGATTATGGAGGAAAGGAATAAACTTTTGCTTAGCAGAATAAGATGCAATGGGCATCAGTTACAGCAAGGGGAAAAAAAAAAAGTTGGAAAGGTTCCTTTCTCCTCAGAAAACAACCAAGACAAACAAAGCTCTGGAACAGACTGCCCAGGGAGGCTGTCAGAAATGCATTCATAGAAGTCTTCTTTTGACCAGGCAGCTCTGTCACATGTGACATGGGGACAGTTGATCCTGCCTCATACTTGCACATTAGGCAAAGACATCTAGAGATGGATGGAGCAACCATCCTTCCCTCAGCAGCACTTGCCCCTTTAGGCTCACCCACCCACACAGAAATGTAAAAAAAGGGCAAGATTCGTGACACAGCTGAAGTGAACTACTCAGAATACAGTGAAGAGGTGATCCCCAGAGCCCCATCAAAGGAGATTTCAGTGATACAGATCAGACCTTTCAGACCTTGCACTGCACATTACAACGCAGTGGCTGAAAGAAGCTGAAAATGGTCCTCCTGAATGAAAGGACTAGATTATGATCCAGATGAAGTTATTTTTCCGGCTTCCCACTTGTTTTTATTCACATTTCTGAACACTCACCACTAATGCAATGCCAAAAATACCTCAAATTTCCCACTTGTCAGTGGTGTTTATTTTGTGCACAAAAAACTCATTCAGGCAAAGATAAGCCAGAAGTTTGGACTGAAGCTGGAGCTCGAAAGGCACCAGAAGCGAACTGTGGGGCCTGCTGGAAACAACTGGGAGGGGTGCAGCAAATTCAGTTGAAAGTCTCAGCCTTAGTAGAGACTCAGAGCAGGACTGCAACCTTGAGGGAAAGGAGAAAACAAGCTGCTTATGGCCTAACCATCTTAGCAGCCCTCCTTCCACCTGATCTCTCTGGGCACCTATATTGGATTTGCATGGCAAGGTTTTGGTAGCAGGGGGGCTACAGGGGTGGCTTCTGTGAGAAGCTGCTAGACGCTTCCCCCATGTCTGATAGAGCCAATGCCAGCCGGCTCCAAGTCAGACCCGCCGCTGGCCAAGGCCGAGCCAATCAGCGACAGTGGTAGCACCTCTGGGATAACATATTTAAGAAAGGGAAAAAAGTTGCTGCACAACAGAAACTGCAGCCGGAGAGAGGAGAACATGTAAGAGAAACAACTCTGTAGACACCAAGGTCAGTGAAGAAGGAGGGGGAGGAGTTGCTCCAGGTGCCGGAGCAGAGATTCCCCTGCAGCCTATGGTGAAGATCATGGTGAGGCAGGCTGTCCCCCTGCAGCCCATGGCAGTTAAGGGTGGAGCAGATATCCACCTGCAGCCCATGGAGGACCCCTTGCCAGAGCATGTAAATAGGCCCGAAGGAGGCTGTGACCCAGTGGGAAGCCCACGCTGCAGCAGGCTCCTGGCAGGATTTGTGACCCCCACGGGGGACCCACACTGGAGCAGTCTGTTCCTGAAGGACTGCACTGCATGGAAGGGACCCATGATGGAGCAGTTCATGAAGAACTGCAGCCCATGGGAAAGACTCACGTTGGAGAAGTTCATGGACGACTGTCTCCCATGGGAGGGACCCCATGCTGGAGCAGTGGAGGAGTGAGGAGTCCTGCCCCTGAGGAGGAAGGAGCAGCAGAAACAATGTGTGACGAACTGACTGCAATCTCCATTCCCTGTCGCCCCGTGCCGCTCAGGGGGAGGAGGTAGAGAATTTGGGAGTGAAGTTGAGCCCAGGAAGAAGGGAGGGGTGGGGGGAATGAGTTTTAAGATTTGGTTTTATTTCTCATTACCCTACTCTGATTTGATTGGTAATAAATTAATTTTCCCCAAGTCGAGTCTGTTTTTCCCATGACGGTAATTTGTGAGTGATCTCTCCTTGCCCTTATCTCGACCCATGAGCCTTTTTTTATATTTTCTCTCCCCTGTCCAGCTGAGGAGGGAGAGTGATAGATCAGCTTTGGTGGGCACCTGGTGTCCAGCCAGGGTCAACGCACCACAGCACCAACTCTTTATTAGGAGCCAGGACTATACCACAGACAAAAAACACAAAGGAGAACCACTTACTGGGTTCTCTTTCATGTGCAGTCTTGGCTATACTGTGTTATTATATGTAACAGAGGCCTCACAATAAATCCAAACAATGGGCTTAGGGCTTCAGAGGAGATGGCACAAGAGATGTGATACTGCCACCTTCCCCCAGTTTTCTAAATACATATTCAACCACAGTGGGGGGAAAAAAAAAAAAAGAGCACTTGAACTTTGCTGATTACTTGCTAGCATTTCCTATGATCAAGCATTTTGGGTCAAACGTCACTGGAACTCACCAAATTCCAAAATCTAAAACTGTTCAGTATAAACATTCCCTTTAACAGGAAGAAGGAAAACCTCAACTTTACAACAGTTCTGTTTCCTTATTGTTCTGAAGTTCCTGTAGATGTTACATTAGATGGAAAGAAACCCAATGACCCACAGAAAGAGCCTCAATTAATAAGGTTAACAGAAGCTGAATAAGTTGAAATTAAAAAAATAAGCACATTATTTATGTATCAATTACTACTTGTTCCCCATTTCGACGTGTCGTGGTTTAACCCCAGCCAGCAACTAAGCACCATGCAGCCGCTCACTCACTTCCCCCCACACTCAGTGGGATGGGGGAGAGAATCGGGAAAGAAAAAAAGTAAACCTCATGGGTTGAGATAAGAACAGTTTAATAGAACAGAAAGGAAGAAACTAATAAAGATAATAATAACAATTGAGACAAGGGGAGTCAAAAGAATCTCAGTAGACATAATAAAGGGGGGTGAAAGATGATGTTTAGCGCTTACATTGTTGAAATTAGCTAAGGCAGAGACAGTCCTTGATAAGAAGAGCTGGTCCCAAGAACCAGCCAATGAGGTAAAGACAGTCCTTGATAAGAAGCAGGAGCAGGCCCCAAGAGCCAGCTAAGACTGGTCTTACGGCTTGGGTGAATACCAAGAAATCACTGAGCCTGCACAAGGAAAGAGGTTACTAGCGGTGACGGAGTCATCTACCTTCATCTCTGCGACCACCAGACGACCACCATAAAGAGGCTCTGCACAGGCGCAGTTGGGAGGGGACTATGGAAATAACCTCTTGGAGCTAATTTTAATATGAAGCGGGGATAGGTCATGCATATGTATAGGCGTATTGTGAATATGTAATACCTGACTGTATAAACTTGAGGCGAACTGCTGAGTTGCGCGTGCGCAACTTTGGTGGGACTACCCCCCGTGCCGCCCAGCGCTGAATGAACATACCTACTTTACAGTCTCACTGATTGTCGAGTCTGTTTTCCGCACGTCAGTTTGGCGAGCCAGCCAGGAGACTCTCTGCTCGGCTGCGGGACGGACTGTGGAGCGGATGCCCCTCGGCGCGCCCCGAGCACTTTCCTCGGAGGAGCCTCCACTGCCAGCCGCTCACTGTGGAAGCAGACAACAACCTCCTGAAGCCGCGGACCAAACGGTATGTTTTACAAGGGGAGCCTGTAAAAGTACGGGCCGGGGCAGCTGGTAAATCGCACAGAGACGTCTGGCATGCAGCGTAGTCCCCGTATGGGAGCAGGGTACCCTGTATGGGGGGATTTGCTGACCGATAGAGCGGCCGCTAGTGATCTTGGGGGTAGATCGAGCAAATCCGGGGTGATCGCTGCATCCCAGTATCGGGAGCCAGGACGGACCTGTCGATGACTGGTATATAAGAGGCAGGAGAAGGGTAAGCGCACCCCCTCGCAATTGCGCTTGGTTTATTTTTGCAGCTGCTGAAGGTTGTCAGCTGGAGCGATGCTTGGAAATTTATGTTAAAGATTTTGTGTGGGTGTGTGGAAATGATATGTTGAAATTTATAGGTGTATGTATGTTTGTTAATGTGTGAATGTCCTTATGTATCAATAGGGGTGATTCCTTGCTTTGTATGTGGGCTTGCAACTGGACTATATAATAATTAGCATCTGGCTTGGGTTTTGTTGAAGTATAAATTTTGTGGGAGAAGCTGGTACTGTACATCTAGCAGACGGAAAACAGACTGCCTTGAGTGTTTTCTCCAAATTCCACACTTTTATGATTGGGAAAGAGCTCACTAAGAATCCAAAATAGTGAGATTGGTGTGTAAAGGAAAATTTAATTCCAGAAATTTGGGACGTGTGGGAGGAAAACTGGGGAAGACTATAAGGAAGTGTAAGAAACAATTTGCATGGAAGCTTATTAAAAGGAGAAGCCAAGATCAAACTTAAGA
The DNA here is from genome assembly GCF_929443795.1 of Astur gentilis. Lineage (NCBI taxonomy): Eukaryota > Metazoa > Chordata > Aves > Accipitriformes > Accipitridae > Astur > Astur gentilis. Next base: position 3,425,950 of record NC_064918.1, on the reverse strand, counting down.
ATCATTAGGAGGAGTTATAAAATGGGAAACAATCAAGGAGGAATATTGAGGAAAAGTCCTCTGGGCTGTGTAATTGCCCACTGGAAATATATTGTTGGGACCGGAGGTATGGAAAGTAAAAAGAACCTTATTAAATAATGCAATCAATGGTGGCCGTTGTATAAGTTAGAAAGTGATGCTAAGTGGCCACTTAATGGGTCACTAGATTATAATACTCTATTACAACTAATGCTGGTTTTAAGAAGAGAAGGAAAATGGGATGAGGTTTTGTATGCAGACATGTTTTTCACCCTCCGAAATCATCTGGAGTGGCAAAGGGACTGTGGAATGGTACCCCCACAGGACCCCATGGTGCTTGCACTTGAGCGAGAGAACAATAAGGAGCTTAGAGGTAAACTGAGGCGGTGTTGTTCGGCATGTAGTATTGGACAAAGATGTACAAAGACAAATAAAATTCATCAGGTACCAGAACAAGATCTAACTGATTTGTTTAAGCCTCCCCCTCGACCACAGGAACAGGATGCAGACTCGGATAGAACTCCGACCCCCCCCGAGCAGTCCTGTATCTTCCCGTACTAGGAAGAAAATTACCTCAACAGCTTTACAAGTACCTCTCCGAGAGGCGGTGGGGCCAGATGGTGGGATGATGTTAATCAAAGTACCCTTTTCTACTGCTGACCTAGGGGAATGGAAAAAGGTTGCAAAAGATTATAGGAGAGATCCGATAACTGTAGCTAAGCATTTCCAATTTATTGTGAAACAGCATAACCCTGATTGGAAGGATATACAGTTATTATTGGAATATATGACTGAGACAGAGAAACAGCTGATTTTAAAAACAGCAGGGAACCTTGCTGAAGATCATTATAAGATCACAGGAGGGGACATTAAGGAATATTTCCCTCTCCAAGACCCAAAGTGGGATGTTAATAGGTCTGCACATATGGAAAGATTGCAGGGGTATCAGGAATGGATTATAAAAGGAATGGAGAGAGCGATCCCCAAAACTATAAATTGGTCAGCTCTATATGCAGTTAAACAGAGTCCTTCCGAGTCTCCATCTGAATTCCTGGATCGACTGAGGGATGTAATGCGCCGCAGCACACCGCTGGATCCTGGGTCAGAGGTAGGAATACAACAATTAGTCTCCCTGTTTTTGGGTCAGTCTACAGGGGATATAAGGCGCAAACTTCAGAAATTACGCCCTACAGAGGGTAGGAATTTAGAAATATTGTTGGATGAAGCATGGAGAGTATTTAGTAACAGAGAAGAAGGACATAGGCAAGGGCAAAGGAAATTAATGGCTGTTATTCAGGAAGAAAGAGGAAGAGGGCCTAGACGAGACTTGCCCCGACTGGGCAAGAATCAATACGCTTTGTGTAAGAAATTTGGTCATTGGAAAAGGGAATGCCCAAGGAACAAGGAAGATCAGAAGACTCAAACAGGAAGAACGGTAGCCCCTGTGAAGGGAGACTGACGGGAACCTGGGGAATCTACCCTAGCGGATCCACTGGTTATAATTAAGCTAGGGAAAACACAACAAGAGGTAGAATTTTTGGTAGATACAGGAGCAACATACTCGGTTCTGAATCAGGCTTTGATGCCCCTGGGAAATGATTATGTCACGGTGAAAGGAGCGACTGGCCAAAGTGAAAAGGCGTATTTTTGTAAACCTTTAGAATATAAATTAGGAAAACAGTGGGGCATTCATAAATTTTTATATATGCCCAACTCCCCAAAGGCACTTTTGGGAAGGGACTTGTTGGAACAATTGGGAGCAAAAATTGTATTCAAAAAGGGAGAAATTACTCTGGAGGTAAAAGATCAGCAATACATTCAAATATTGAGCCTAACCTTAACCAGTCTCCCCCTAGAAGGAAGCATTAACGAGGACATCTTAAACCAAGTGTACCCGGGGGTATGGGCTACAAATGCACCTGGAAGAGCGAAAAGTGCTCCATCTGTTGAAGTTAGGATCAAAGAAGGCCAAAAGCCGGTAAGAATTAAACAATATCCCCTAAAGAAGGAAGACAGAGAAGGAATCCGGCCGGTGATAGAAAAATTTTTGCAGTTGGGATTATTAAAAGAGTGTGAGTCTGAATTCAATACCCCTATATTACCTGTTCGGAAGCCCGATGGATCATATCGGGTGGTCCAAGACTTACGGGCGGTGAATAAGATAACTGAAGATCTTTACCCAGTAGTGGCGAACCCATATACCCTGTTGACCGTATTAACACCTGAATTGACTTGGTTGACTGTTTTAGATTTGAAGGATGCTTTCTTTTGCCTCCCTCTCCATGAAGCCAGCCAAAAGTTATTTGCATTTCAATGGGAAAACCCCAAGAGTGGTCGAAAGACCCAGCTCACTTGGACGGTGTTGCCACAAGGATTTAAGAATAGTCCTACCATTTCTGGCAATCAGCTTGCGAAAGACTTAGAATCCTGGGAAGCCCCATCTGAGGAGGGGAAGCTGTTGCAGTATGTGGATGATATCCTGATCGCCACCAAAACAGAGAAAGATTGTATGACGTGGACGGTGAGTCTGTTGAATTTCCTGGGACTCCAGGGGTACCGGGTATCCAAGAAAAAGGCACAGGTAATGCAACGCAAAGTGAATTATTTGGGCTATGAAATTAGTGCGGGACAGAGAACTTTGGGACAGGCCCGTAAAGAGGCAATATGTCAAACTCGGAGACCTCAGACACTAAAAGAGTTACGGACTTTTCTGGGAATGACAGGGTGGTTCCGATTGTGGATCTATAATTATGGATTGCTTGTTAAACCACTGTATGTGTTGATAGCCACTGAGCAGAAACACCCTGAGTGGAATAAGGAGACCGAACGAGCCTTTGAGCTACTGAAAAAGGCTTTGATGTCTGTTGAGGATTTCTTGGCTGGGCGAGGGCATGTGAGCAATCCAGCCATTAGGTGGGAACGAAGCATAAGTTTACAAAGTGCTGGAGCAGACAAGGACGCTGTGCCCTTGTACGCTGGGAAAAAGGAAGATAAGAAGAGCCTGACAAGCAACTCCTGGATGCCGAAGAATGAGATAAGTAACTGCTGGACACCTCGTGAAGAAGCTTGCACAGCCAATAGAGGATAAGATAGTGTCGCGTGAACCGGGGTATTGGACCAATTAGAGTATTGTATAAGGCACGTGCACAAGCACATAAGGTATATAACTGTGCTAAAAGTAGTAGTAAATGGGCTTCACTTGATCACATTGGTCTGTGCGTGATTTCCCCTGTGGATCCTCCGCAACATTGGGCGCCCGAACAGGGACCCTCAGATCAGCACTTTATCGTCTCTATGGGAATTTCTGGTGCAGCTGAACCGACGAGGAAGCGGAGGAGCCGGCCGAGAGTGTTCCTGCTGCCCCGGCAGGATGGCAGAAGCTTCAGCCAAGCTGGGAAGCACGACGTGAGCTTTAGCTGAGCTGGGACGCGCGTAAGTTTGAATCTCGCCCTGAGCTGGGAAAACGAGGAGACGCGCGGAAGCTTGAATCTCACCCTGATTAGGTGAGCGGTTGGAGAAGGAGATGGGGTTGGACAAAAGGCAGGAAGCAGTCCTAAAGCTCCTTCGTAATTTTCTCTCTGAGAGAGGACTGAAATTCGATAATTCTGTGTTAAAGGGGTTACTTTTATGGGCCTGGGAGAAAGAACTTATCCCGAATGTAAATGTCGCATTTGAAGAAGCGACCTGGGATAATATAGGCATGGCACTGTGGGACGCTGCTAACTGCAAGAGGGGTAAGGTGAAGGAGATGAAAAAATACGCAGCGCTCGGGAAACTAATTCGAGACATGATGGAGGCAATGAGGGCGGACCGGGAGGTAGCCGCCGCTGCCCGCACGGCCGTGACACCCTCTATTGCCTCCACGGCTGCTGCGTCAGCCTACCCCGCTGGAGTTGGGGGGACATTCTCTACACAACTATCTCCACCCCCCCCCGACATCCATTTCTGTTAACGCTGAGACGCCTGCACAGACACAGCCTTTGCCTATACCCAGCCAAGCCGTTGGTGCCGAAAAATTCCCCCGTCTGTTACTCCACAAGAAACAGGGGAATTGGGGGGGGCCGATTGTCGCCCGACAGATCCGAACCCGACAGATTCGGGGGTGACTAATGCGGATAAACAGGTTGCGGGGGTGAGGGAACCATCTCCATCGGGTAGTGCGATGGAAGAGCTGAGGGAGGTGGTGAACCAATTACAAAACTGACAGTACGGTCGGAAGAGCTCCTGAGGGAGGTGGTGCACCAATTACAAAAAATGGCAGTACGGTCGGGAGAGCCAGAAGTGAGGGAGAAACGTTCATCCTCCCGAAAGGATGAACCGAGAAGGCAAGAGAATGAAGATTCTGGCCGTATACCAGTCCCGCTCCCTCCCCCCCACCCCCTTCTCGCCACCCCCTCCGACCCCTCCCTCCTCCCCTCCCTCTCCACCCTCCTCTCCACCCATTTGCAGCGGCGCGTGTCAGCCGGCCATGGAGCGGCCGCCGCCAGCCGGCCCCCGGGCAGAACCGTCCGCGCCCCCGCCACCGCCCTTTCATCCATCCCACCTCTCGGGACCGGAGACGGTGACACCAACTGCGCCCGCGACAGACGCGGAGCCGCTTGTAATAGCCGCTGCAGAAGAAGGCAGAGACATTGGAGGGGTGTAATAAAAGATGCCATTATAGAAGGGACTATGCTCCAAGCATTCCCAGTTATTGCATCAAATGGACAGAAAAAATGGGAGGCGTTTGACTGGAAGGTCATTGAGAGATTAAGGAATGCTGTGAGTCAGTACGGAATCAAATCTGCGTTAACTCACCAAATACTGCAATTCATTTTTTCTGCTGATACGCTGACACCTCAAGATATTAAACAGCTAGCACAGTTGGTTTTGACACCCGCCCAAATGTTAGTGTTTTTCCAGCAGTGGGAGACGTTCTGTGATAGGGAACAAGCAACATCACGACAACAAACAGATCCCTTATGGGGAGTAACCACGCAGATGCTGATGGGTACTGGACCCTTCGCATCAGGGTACACTCAGTTACAGTGTATCACTGAGGTTCATCATCTATCACAGATCTTGGCGTATCAAGCTTTTCTTACCATACCAGACAATATGCGCAGCCATGCTTTTACCCAGGTGAAACAGGAGTATAACGAACCTTTTGCACAGTTTATTAATAGACTGCATAGGGCAATCTATGACCACCCTGACATGAACGAGGGCATGAAAGAAAATATGTTCAAAATACTCGCTTTTGAAAATGCTACTGAAAAGACACGCAAAGCATTGTGTAATTTGCCGAAAAATGCAGACATCGTTGATATGATAGAATGCATGGATCGATCAGTGGACTCACAGAAAGTAGCCTATGCTGCCACAGCTCTCCAAGGAGCTACAAAGAAACACAAGGCCAGTAAGACACCCTTGGTCAAGTGTTTTAACTGTGGCAAACGTGGTCACATTAGGAGCAAATGTACAGTTACTGCTAACAATAAGTGCTGCAACAAGTGTAAGAAAGATAACCATACTACCAAGAATACAGGAAGCAGGGAAAATTCACACCAACCGCGAAGGCCCCTCACTCAATGACACAAATGCAAGGGGCTTGGGCTGCCAGCCCTCAGGCAGCCTCGCAACCACCAGATCCGCCACTGCAGGAAGCTCCAGAGTGGATGTGGAAACCACAGTACACATCCAACATAAAGGGACCATTGGGGTTTGGACTTAGTGCATTTTTAATGGGGCAATCTTCAACAGCTCTAGAAGGAATTCTGGTGCTCCCAGGGCTTATTGATGCAGATTATTGTGGGACTGTGAAAATTATGATTCATGTTTTAATCCCTCCTGTTTCTATTCCTAAAGGTACCAGAATAGCACAATTAGTTCCATTCAGGTCGTGTGTTCCGAACCCAGGTGAAGTACAACGTGGAGATGGTGGATTCGGCTCCACAGGGAAACCGCAGGTATACTTTGCCATGGACACAACAAGAGGTAAACCAGAACAGGTAGTGCAATTGGAAGGACCTGATGGAGTTATCGTCAAGAAACTGATGAAAATCAATACAGGAGCTGATGTTACGATTATTTCACGATGCATTTGGCCTCCATCATGGCCATCGATCAATCCAAATTTTGGTATTGCTGGGATAGGGGGCACACAAGCCACCTTAGTAAGTCAGCTACCAATTACCCATTTGTGTTCCCCGATGGTGAACACGATACGATGCGTCCGTATATCATGACTACCCCAACTGAATTGTTTGGCCTCATAGGCCGTGATTTATTGAGCCAAATGAAGGCAATGTTAATGACGCATCCTTTTTAGGAGCAGTCACTGAGGGGCAGCCAATCCTGAAAATTAGCTGGAAAACAGATGAGCCTGTTTGGATTGATCAGTAGCTGCTAAATTCTGAAAGGCTTCTAAAAATACAAGAGTTAGTTGAGGACCAGTTGAGAGCGGGACATGTTGTTCCTTCTACTAGTCTATGGAATACATCAATATTTACCGTTCCCAAGAAAAGTGGGACATGGAGACTGTTACATGATCTCGGAGCTGTGAATGCGGTGATGCACAGTATGGGAGCCCTGCAGCCAGGTTTGCCAGCTCCAGTTATGCTTCCAGAAGAATGGGATTTGTTAATTATAGATCAAAAGATTGGGTTTTTTCGCCATTCCCTTGCACCGAGATGACGCTGAACGGTTCGCCTTTTTGGTACCATCGATTAATAAGGCAGAGCCCTATAAGAGATACCATTGGGTTGTGTTACCGCAATGAATGCGCAATTCCCCCACGATGTGTCAGGTGTATGTGGCCTGGGCATTAGAGCCTGTAAGAAAGCAGTTTCCTCAGTCAATTATTTATCATTATATGGATGACATTTTGATAGCGGGAAGGAACTTGCCACAGGATGAAATTTTAACTCAATTGCAGGACATCTTAAGCCATGGCGGAGTAATAATCGGTCCTGAAAAGGTGCAAAAGGCAGCACCTTGGAAGTGTTTGGGGTGGCACGTAGATGCTAGCAATGTTAAACCTCAGAAGGTTCAAATAACATGAGAAATTTCAACGTTACATGATGTCCAGAAGCTTGTGGGAAATATCCAGTGGGTGCGGAATCTTTGCGGTATCACTAATGGCGATATGACCCCTCTGGTAGAACTCTTGGGTATGAGAACACTGTGCAGATGAGAAACGGGAAATGACAGAGCTGACCAATGGGTTGCAGCAGCATGGGAGCCTCCTCCAGGGAATCGTTTTCAACAAAGCACGGCAATCACATGCGTTCTTGCACCAACCCGCTAGGATGTTAGCAAAGCAATTTGACTTACCACTTACTGATGCCCAAGGTATCGTTAAAGTATGCCCCGATTGTCAAAAGGAAGGGCTGGGCTTGGGCTGTGGGGTTAACCCACGAGGTCTTTTGCCATTGCAGTTGTGGCAAATGGATGTCACCCATGTCACGTGGTTTGGTGCAAAGCGTTCTGTGCATGTGTGTATTGATACCTATCCTGCTGCCGTATGGGCCATGGCACGAACTGGAGAAAAGGCCTTACATATTGAATGACATCTTCATGCTTCTTTTGCAGTACCGGGTGTGCCTAAAGAAATTAAGACGGACGACGTCCCAGCCTATGGTTCTACACGATTTACTCGATTTTGTAATTTGTGGGGAATTCACCACGGTACCGGTATTCCACATCTTCCCACAGGACAGGCTGTTGTCAAATGGGCCAACCAGACCCTAAAGAACATGCTGCAAAAACAGAAGGGGGGAACTCAGGGCTTACTCCCAGAGGAACGATTGGCCAAAGCCTTATTTGTGCTAAATTATCTTAGATTGACAGGTGATCGCAAAGACCCACCAATGGTAGTGCATCATGTTCTTTTACAGGCAGAAAGGACGCAACAAAGTACAGGAATCATGGTAATGTATAAGGACCCAGAATCCAGGAAATGGTGCGGATCAGCAGAAGTAAAACTTACTGGGAGATCCCAGCTAAGTGGGTCAAGCCATGGCTTCGCACTGATGCTGGACCCGGAATTGTCCCAATGGCAAGTGGCATGGCACCGGTGGGTGCTGGAGGCACTGATCTGACAGATTCCGACTAATAGATTATTGCTTGTAGAGGACTTGGAACAGTGTGCCTTATTGTATATAGAACTTGCTTTAGGTAAAAAGTGTGTTAAGCATAATTTGATTAAACATAGTGTAATTACGGGAAGACAGTGTGGGGTAAATGTAAAAGTTAGTTAAAGCCAACATCAGGGGTAAATTCTATTTCCATTAATAACCTGGGAACGAGGTTGATTGTGTTTCCACAGATACAGGCCCACGATGGACTCCTGTTCGATTTGCACGACCATCATCATCTGGAGCATCATAGATGATGTGGCAATATGAATACTACCTCAGCCGAAAACTAATGTATAGGTCACCTTGGCTAACATAACAGGTCAAGATTCTCTGTGCATCGCAACTGTATCGTAAAGCCCACGAACCAATAGACAAGATGGCTATGACTCGTGCAGCACGCCTGGCCAGCGAGCACATGCGTCATAGATTGCAACCGAGGCGGACTTTTGGCACCCGCTGGCCACGTGTGCTAAAACCCGTTCCTCTGCAAATGTATAAATACCGGGATTTTCCGAAGAGCATCGGGCTGGTGTACGGTGAGGCCATCGTTGCCTCTGTGGGGATGCCCACGGAAAGCTGGCACTTACCGATTGCTGGGCTGAGTTCGTGGAGCAAGATGGCACAAGAATGTATGGATGGTTCATTTTCCTCATAGTCCTCATGGTCTGGGTCACTAGGGGTAACAGGTTGGCTCAAAGAATTATGGGCATTATTGTAGTTACTGTGATTGTAGCTATTGTAATAGTTTTACCTTGTTCAGCTTATTAAGGAAAATGGCATCCCAAGTTATTAAACAAGCCTGGATTGCTCAAAAACAAAAAGAGGTAGAAGGATTTAAACGGAGACCTACAGTGGATTCAACCTTGTTGTGGTATTACAAATACAGACTTACAGCCGCTGCTGGATTTATTGCGCGGCAGCGATAGCTTAACTTCTACAAGACAACTAAGTGCACCGGGACGGCAAGCCTTGGCAACAATTGGACAAAAAAAAAAATAAAAAAAAATCACATCCTCCATGTCTGGCAGATACGTTCCTGATTTACCCATAAATTTGAAACCTTATGCTGAGATTGATATGGAACACACTGACTGTAGTAAGCAGCATGACAGTGACACCGGTGATTGATCCACATCGGTTAATGCCGTGGGACAGTAAGAATGTTTGGGTGTCACTAGCTAAAGCTATTAATCAAATCTCTTTTTGTGTGTCATTGGCATTACCTGAACAGTCTTTTATTCTTATGTATTTTATTAGGTATAATGTTGTTTTTACTGTGTTTAATTAATTGTGTTCATAGATCTTTGCAAAGGGCAATACAGCAGGTGTTAAAATTTTACCTCAATCTATATACAAACAAATAGATTGGCTGAAGAAACATACACAAAGATCCAGCAAGAAACTAGTTGGTTTGATGGGGTGTTACAGTCAATATTCGGCGGGATAACACCATGGCTAATGTCATGGATTAAAGAAGCCTTACGGTGGTTGGGTATATTGATATTAATCTGTGTAATAGTTAGAATTGCGTATGGGTACATGATGAAAGGAGTCTCAAAGCTGACACACCAAGCTCTACTCGCACAAAAAGAAAAAGGGGGAATTGTTGGGAATTGTCTTGATGAAAAAGGACATGGGTCTATAGAAAAGTTGTGTGAGCAGAGTTCTGTGTGAAAGAATGTCAGTTTGAGCAGCAAGATTAGGCCTTGGCCAAAAATAGCTGGCTTTGCTGATATCAGGAGAAAAACAACAGCTGGTCTCGCTGTTATCAGGAGAAAGACAGGGACGGTGTGACCTTGGCATAACTTCATAAGTAACTTCTGAAGAAGTTCCCATGAGAAAGTTACGGAACACGCATAGCTGCAAACTACAAGTGGGTGTGTTTTAGTAATGAATAAACATTAGCAATGTACCAATCATATTAGGACTAGTAGGCATAATTATTGCAAACTGTATAAATATGAGCTATCCGTGCAAATAAAGTTGAATCACTTCTATCACTCATATTGGGTCGACTTATGTGCATTCCTCCGCCGCTCTAACAGTTTGTCACTATAATAATCATCATTCTCTTATCTGTGGTCCTTTGCATAGTGGTTCGATGTGGCCTTTTGTGCTGTAAGAGTACAGGAGACTCTTATAGTGAATGGAAAAAGATTCAGTTATGACGAATACTCGAGACCAACAAATACTTTGAGAGGATGCTAGATAGGGAAACAATGTATCAGAAGTACTAGGATTAATTATAGTAAAAGAATTTACTCTTTTCTAGAAAAGGGGGGACTGAGACAAGGGGAGTCTCCTGGTTTCAGCTGGGATAGAGTTAATTGTCTTCCTAGTAGCTGGTACAGTGCTATGTTTTGAGTTCAGCATGCGAAGAATGTTGATAACACTGATGTTTTCAGTTGTTGCTCAGTAGTGTTTAGACTATAGTCAAGGATTTTTCAGCTTCTCATGCCCAGCCAGGGCACAAGAAGTTGGCACAGGACACAACCAGGGCACCTGACCCAAATTGGCCAACGGTGTATTCCATACCATGTGACGTCCCATCTAGTATAGGAACTGGGAAGTGGGGGCAGGGAATTGCCGCTCGGGGTCTGGCTGGGTGTCGGTCGGCTGGTGGTGAGCAATTGCCCTGCGCATCATTTGTACATTCCAATCCTTTTATTACTACTGTTGTCATTTTATTTGTGTTATCATTATCATTATTAGTTTCTTCTTTTCTGTTCTATTAAACCGTTCTTATCTCAACCCAGGAGTTTTACTTCTTTTTCACGATTTTCTCCCCCATCCCACTGGATGGGGGGGAGTGAGTGAGCGGCTGCGTGGTGCTTAGTTGCTGGCTGGGGTTAAACCACAACAGTCCATTTTGGCACCCAACGTGGGGCACGAAGGGTTGAGATAACGACAAACCTGACCAGAGCTTGTTAAAACAAATTTGTTCCAAGCGTTCATTATGTTGATATATGTGTTCTTAGAGTTGTTGCTATGGTTTTTAAAGCTCTGTTATGTATCACCTCGCTTGCTGTATGTAGTTCCTCTTCTACTGCTTATCATCCGTGGGAGGTGGATTAAGGTTTTCGCTTTGATGTATCGTATAACGCTGGTTTATGGTATGATAAAGTCATCGGCTGTGGGATTAATCCGGTATTTGCACTTAGCATTGTCACCTTTATACTGCGGGAGCCATCTGTGGGAAACTATTAATAATGATACCATTTACCTTTCCTCCATGGAAAACCAGTCTATGGGTGGGGTACCTTTCTTCCCCTCTTCTTTCTCCTTCAGTCCAGTTACAATGGTGTTTGAGAATTTTGAAAAATTTGAATATTCTTGGGATGTTGGGACTAGCATGGTCCTAGCCCTACTGCTAGGAATTAGCATGCTTCTGAATGTGGTTCAGCTCTCGTTTAAGGTTAAACGACTATTGAAGAAGATCACCCAGAGATCTGCCCCAAGGCTGGATAATTATGAGTGGCAGGGTGTGTGGGGTAGTATGGGCAAGTACCTAGAAAAGCGGGCACCTCCAGTGTTTTGGAAATTCACCCCTGAACAAGTGCAGGATCCAGAAGAAACTAGTAAAATATTTGGCAAAGGTATGCTGTCACCCCGGCAGCTCCAGAGAGATACAAATCACTGCAACGTGCTGGGGCCTGGCCCATGCCTATCGAGCCCTGTTCGACACCACTCAGTACCCTCAAGGGGAAGAGAAAGTCTCTAGACCTAACAACAAAACAATGAGCACCGCGGCCACCCAAACCTCGACAATGGGAGCTGCGGCCCCTCCAGGCCTGGCAATGAGCACAGCAGCCACCCAAACCTGGGCGACAGACACTGCGGTTATCCAAAACCTGGCGAGCGATACTGCAACTGAACCAGAGGACCAACCTGCACCAGTATCAGTTGCCCCCGTACAGAAAAAGAAATATAAAAAAAAATCAGTTCGCTTAGCAAAGGATGAAGATGAACCAGGGTCATTACAGGAACCGGAGGAAGAGGCAGAACCAGAGGTAATAACCCGGTCCCTATCCTTGAGTGAGCTGCGGGATTTGCGAAAAGATTTTGGCCGCTGTATAGGTGAGCATATTATCACCTGGCTCCTCCGATGCTGGGACAATGGGGCTAACAGCTTGGAATTAGAAGGTAGGGAAGCCAAGCAGCTGGGATCACTTGCCAGGGAAGGTGGCATTGACAAGGCAATTGGAAGAGGGACACAAGCCATCAGCCTCTGGAGGCGACTCCTGTCAAGTGTGAAGGTACCCCTTTAAGGAAGATGTTATATGTCAATCAAGCAAGTGGACCACCATGGAAAGAGGTATCCAATATCTGAGGGAATTAGCCATGCAAGAGACGATTCATCATGACCCAGACAACCCACAATTACCCAAAGGTCCAGACGAAGTCCAATGCACACGACCCATGTGGCAGAAGTTTGTACGGAGCGCACCATCGACCTATGCCTACACATTGCAGTAATGTCCTGGAAGGATGAAGAGGCACCAACAGTGGAGGAAGTGGCTCACCAACTCCATCAATTCGAAGAAAATCTCTCCTCCTCCCTACAAGCCTGCATTTCGGCTGTGGAGAAGCTGTCCCAGGATGTCCAACAAATCAAAGAGGATATGTCCTACTCCACACTTGTAAGGAACATTGTCTCAGCTATTAGGAGTGAGCGGTCTTCTGCCCAAGAGAGAGAATATAGAAGGTACACACCGCAAGGTGCCCTGTGGATTTACCTATGTGATCAGGGAGAGGACATGAGGAAATGGGATGGAAAACCTACCTCGGTCCTAAATGCACGGGTACATGAGCTCCAAGGAAAAACCACCAGAAAAGGGGATTCTCCCAGGAAAAATGCCACTCCAGTTTCCAAACAGAGTAGAAGGGCTGATCTTATTTCTGATTCTCTTGAAGGGACTTTTGAGCCAATTTTACGAGAAGTGAATACTGAATACTCTGACCAGAATTAGAGGGGCCCTGCCTCCAGCCAGGTGGAGGAAAGGGATAACCGGGTCTATTGGACTGTGTGGATTCAATGGCCTAGCACGTCAGACTCGAAGGAGTATAAGGCTCTAGTAAACACCAGCACACAGTGTACTCTAATGCCATCAAGTTATACAGGGGCAGAACCCATTTGTATTTCTGGTGTGAAAGGGGGCTAACCGTATTGGAAGCTGAAGTAAGCCTAACTGGGAATGAATGGCAGAAACACCCCATTGTGACTGGCCCAGAGGCTCCATGCATCCTTGGCATAGACTATCTCAGGAGAGGGTATTTTAAGGACCCAAACGGGTATCATCGGGCCTTTGGTATAGCTGCCTTGGAGACAGAGGAAATTGAACAGCTGTATACCCTGCCTGGTCTCTCTCAAGAGCCTTCAATTGTGGGGTTGCTGAAGGTTGAAGAACAACAGGTGCCAATTGCTACCACGACGGTGCAGCGGCGGCAATATCGCACCAACCGAGACTCTCTGATTTCCATCCAAAAGTTGATTCGCCAACTGGAGAGCCAAGGAGTGATCAGCACTACTCGCTCACCCTTTAATAGTCCCACATGGCCAGTGCGGAAGTCTAATGGGGAGTGGAGACTAACAGTTGACTATTGTGGCCTGAATGAAGTTACACCACGACTGAGTGCAGCCATTCCAGATATGCTAGAACTTCAATACGAACTAGAGTCAAAGGCAGCCAAGTGGTATGCCACAATTGACATTGCTAATGCGTTATTCTCAATCCCTCTGACAGCAGTGTCGTCCACAATTTGCTTTTACTTGGAGGGGCGTCCAGAACACTTGGAATCGATTGCCCCAGGGGTGGAAACACAGCCCCACCATTTGCCATGGACTAATCCAGGCTGCACTGGAAAAAGGTGAAGCTCAGGAACACCTGCAATACATTGATGGCATCATCGTATGGGGCAACACAGCAGAAGAAGTTTTCGAGAAAGGGAAGAAAATAATCCAAATCCTTCTGAAAGCCGGTTTTGCCATAAAAGAAAGTAAGGTCAAGGGACCTACACAGGAGATCCAGTTGTTGGGAATAAAATGGCAAGATGGATGTCGTCAGATCCCAATGGACGTGATCAACAAAATAGCAGCTATGTCTTCACCGACTAATAAAAAGGAAACACAGTCCTTCTTAGGTGTTGTGGGGGTTTAGAGAATGCCTATTCCAAATTACAGTCTGATTGTAAGCCCTCTCTATCAGTGACCCAGAAGAAGAATGATTTCAAATGGGGCCCTGAGCAACAACAAGCCTTTGAACAAATTAAACGGGAGACTGTTCATGCAGTAGCCTTTGGGCCAGTCCAGGCAGGAGAAGATGTTAAAAATGTGCTCTATATTGTAGCTGGGGAGAATGGCCCTACCTGGAGCCTCTAGCAGAAAGCACCTGGGGAGACCCTAGGCTGACCCCTGGGGTTTTGGGGTTGAGGATATCGAGGACCTGAGGCTCTAAGACTGAAAAAGACATATTGGCAGCATATGAAGGAGTTTGAGCTGCCTCAGAAGTGGTTGGTACTGAAACACAGCTCTTAGCACCCCGACTGCCAGTGCTGGGCTGGATGTTCAAAGGGAGGGTCTCCCCTACACATCACACGACTGACACCACGTAGAGTAAGTGGATCGCACTGATCACACAACGCGCTTGCATAGGAAACCCCAGTCGCCCAGGAATTTTGGAAGTGATCACGGACTGGCCAGAAGGCAAAGATTTTGGAATGTCACCAGAGGAGGAGGTGGCACGTGCTGAAGAAGCCCCGCTGTATAATAAACTGCCAGAAAATGAGAGGCAATATGCCCTGTTCCTTGACAGATCCTGTTGCATTGTGGGAAATCATCAGAGGTGGAATGCTGCTGTATGGAGTCCTACACAACAAGTTGCAGAAACTGCTGAAGGAAAATGTGAATCAAGTCAGTCTGCAGAGGTGAAAGCCATCCAGCTAGCGTTAGATATTGCTGAGAGAAGTGGCCATTACTTTATCTCTATACTGACTCATGGATGGTGGCAAATGCCCTGTGGGGGTGGCTACAGCAATGGAAGAAGTGCAACTGGCAGCGCAGAGGGAAACCCATTTGGGCTGCTGCACTGATTCAGCAAGTTATTGTGTCATGGCTAGAGAATCTGGTTGTAAAAGTATGTCATGTAGATGCTCATGTACCCAAGGGTCGGGCCACTGAAGAACATCAAAACAACCAGCAGGTGGATAAGGCTGCCAAGACTGAAGTGACTCAGGTGGACCTGGACTGGCAACATAAGGGTGAGCTATTTATGGCTCAGTGGGCCCATGATACTTCAGGCCATCAGGGAAGAGATGCAACATATATAGATGGGCTCGAGATCGAGGGGTGGACCTGACCATGGACACTATTGCACAAGTTATCCATGAATGTGAAACGTGTACTGCAATTAAGCAAGCCAAGCGATTTAAGCCCCTGTGGTATGGAGGACGATGGCTGAAATATAAATATGGGGAAGCGTGGCAGATTGACTATATTGCACTCCCACAAACTCGCCAATGCAAGCGCCATGTGCTGACAATCGTGGAAGCAACCACCGGATGGCTGGAAACATATCCTGTGTCCCATGCCACTGCCCGGAACACTATCCTGGGCCTTGAGAAGCAGGTCTTGTGGCAACACGTCACCCCAGAAAGAATCAAGTCAGACAGCAGGATTCATTTCCGAAACAACATCATAGACACCTGGGCCAAAGATCATGGCATTGAGTGGGTGTATCATATCCCCTATCATGCACCAGCCCCTGAGAAAATTGATTGATACAATGGACTGTTAAAGACTACATTGAAAGCAATGGGGGGCGGAACTTTCAAACACTGGGATACACATTTAGCAAAAGCCACCTGGTTAGTCAACACCAGAGGATCTGCCAATCAGGGTGGCCCTGCCCAGTCAGAATTTTTACATACTGTAGAAGGGGATAAAGTCCCTGTAGTGCACATAAAAATAACGTTAGGGAAGACAGTCTGGGTTACTCCTGCCTCAGGCAAAGGTAAACCCATTTGTGGGATGACTTTTGCTCAAGGGCCTGGGTGCACTTGGTGGGTGATGCGAAAAGATGGGGAAGTCCGATGTGTGCCTCAAGGGGATTTGATTTTAGGTGAGAATAGCCAGAATTAAACTGTATGATATTAGTTGCTATATAACCCTGCTACTGTATAATTGTTATATGCTATATCCATACTACTATAGTAAGAATCACTTACATCAAGCAAGAAAGAACTGTGATAAAACTGAGCAAAGCACAGTAGTGATGGAACCAGAACTGACTCCAGCATGCAACAATCGAATGGTGCACACCATCCTCCTGCTGCGTCGAATGTCACCTGCTCATCACACCGCACTGAAGCCCAATTCTGCTCTACCAACTGAGAGGACTTTGCACCATCCCTCCTGCCCAGAAAGACTGGTATGACAGATGGAGCCCAGAGTCAGGAACTAAATGAACTCAACGAACGTTTTATGAACATAACCCATGAACTAAAGGAATGATATCTCTGTGTGTGTATACATATATATATCATTGTTCATATGTCTCAAAGGGATGGAAAAGGTGATGATGATTGACCAGGATGTAACTAAAGGTATGGGAACTGAGCATGACATCAATGGTATAGAATAAGGGGTAGATACTGTCCTAGTTTCAGCTGGGATAGTCTTCCTAGTAGCTGGTACAGTGCTACGTTTTGAGTTCAGTATGAGAAGAATGTTGATAACACTGATGTTTCCAGTTGTTGCTAAGGAATGTTTAGTCTAAAGTCAAGGATGTTTCAGCTTCTCATGCCCAGCCAGCAAGGAAGCTGGAGGGGCACAAGAAGTTGGCACAGGACACAGCCAGGGCACCTGACCCAAACTGGCCAACAGAGTATTCCATACCATGTGATGTCCCATCTAGTATAGGAACTGGGAAGGGGAGGCAGGAAATCACTGCTCAGGGACTAGCTGGGTGTCAATTGGTGGGTGGTGAGCAATTGCCTTGCGCATCATTTGTACATTCCAATCCTTTTATTACTGCTGTTGCATTTTATTAGTGTTATCATTATTAGTTTCTTCTTTTCTGTTCTATTAAACCGTTCTTATCTCAACCCACGAGTTTTACTTTTTTCCCTGATTTTCTCCCCCATCCCACTGGATGGGGGGGAGTGAGGGAGCAGCTGCGTGGTGCTTAGTTGCTGGCTGGGGTTAAACCACAACAACACAGCAGAAAGTGTGACTGTCAACCACTTTGCAGTGTATTTATCACCGGCAATCCAATAGAACCCGTACTCCTGTTGCTCTAATAAACTGCACTGCTCATTAATCTAGTCGTGATAGTTCATTAACACAACCAAACTCCCTAAGTCTGGTAATTCCCATGCATTGAATGCAGCTAAGCCGAGAATGCAGTGTGCTGTAAGTGCATCCGTCATTGTGCAACCAGACTTATAGCACTGAATTGGGCATTACTCAGAAACTAAACCTAGCCGCCCCCAGCCCCTCCGACATCTGAGGATAAGCTGGAACACAAGGGGGTTTATTTTCTGCCAAATTCCTTTACCCTTTAACACAACAAGCATAAAGAAAAAATGGCTTTCGGTCCTGTAGCTTCCCTAGCAGAGGATACAAAATTCTGAGTGCCGAGTCTCAGCTTCCCTCAGAGCACCCTTCTTACAGTGAAGATCTGCTATAGGTAACCTGTGCTTTCAGTTGAGAAGGAACAGCTAAGTTTAAATGTGAAGAAATCCACAAGATTTGTGTTGATCTTTGTACGATTCCTCGACAGATTTTCTTGACATGAGAAAACTGTCCCACATGCATGACAAATTTAGGAGGCAGAGATGCTTCTTTTTGGATAATGGAAATTCCAACACTAAGCCATGATTGAAATATCAGCCACCAGCCAGACTAATCAGGAAGAGAGAGGCCTGTGAGCAGAAGAGTTTGTGACTACACAGAGAGGAGCACACAGGTTAAGCAAACAACGGTAGAAGGTCTGAAAATGAAACCCTAACAGAACACAGAAGAGTGCTTTTTGAGAAAACATTTATTTACCTCTTTCCAGCCAGTAGCCAAGTCTCCCGAGACCCTTGATTTTTATTTTTTTTTCAAAACATGATTTGCGATGTCTTCCAACAGAACCAGTCATCCAAAAACCAAAAATGTTTTTTTCATAGAGAGAAAACAACAAAACAAGACACAATCTTGAGAGCTGTCCCTTAGGGCTACTTTAGAATTTCTAATGTATTTATGGTCATAAATCTAAGTACTACCAATGGGATATCCTGAACTAGAGTCTGGCTAGCCCCAGCATGTCCCCATTGTTTTACAAAGTACCAAAATGGGAGGCAAATGTCACTGTTTGGGATATATATGTAAAAGCTGTTTTCTTGGTTTAACCCCAGCCAGCAACTAAGCACCACACAGCTGCTCACTCACTCCCCCCACAGTAGAGTGGGGAAGAGAATAAGAAGGGTTTACCCTCACTTTTAAGTGACAAAACTCATGGGCTGAGATAAAGATAGTCTAACGGGTAAAGCAATAGCTGTGCACACAAGCAAAGCAAAACAAGGAATTCATTTACTGCTTCCCATTGGCAGGCAGGTGTTCAGCCATCTCCAGGAAAGCAGGGCTCCATCACACATAACAGTTACTTGGGAAGACAAACACCATCACTTCGAACATCCCCCCACTTCCTCCTTCTTCCCCAGCTTTTATTGCTGAGCATGACATCATATGGTCTGGAATATCCCTTTGGTCAGTTGGGGTCAGCTGTCCCAGCTGTGCCCCCTCCCAACTTCTTGTGCACCTTCAGCCTACTTGCTGGTGTGAGAAGCAGAAAAGGCCTTGACTCTGTGTAAGCACTGCTCAGCAATAACTAAAACATCTCTGTATTATCAGTACTGTTTTCAGCACAAATCCAAAACATAGCCCCATACTAGCTACTATGAAGAAAATTAACTGTATCCTAGTGTTACTGATTTATTATTGATTTGTTATTAGTTAGAATTAATCATATTTAATTTTAATAGGAATATAGAATTATATATCTCTATGGCATTTTATATATTTAACCAACAACCGAAAGCTGCTGTGAAAATCTTCTGTATAACCCTGTACCAAGGCCGGAGGAATTGGCCAAAATCGTCTAGTAGGAACATTTAGAACTTAGATAACAAGCTTGAGATTTAAGATGATCTGGATATAGTGTTTATTAGTAGGAGTATATAATAACCTAAAAGAATGTAGAAGATGTCAGAATTTCAAATTAATGGAAACTGATAAGTTTTTTATGAAGCAACTTGTAATTATCTGCCAAGAAATAGTTAGTTACCTGCCAAGGGCCAAACTGCGCAGAATCACCTAAAGGAGGTCAAAAAGCGGACAAGTGAGGAAGACTATGAAAGACCACCAGAGGACTCTAGAAGACCACCAGAGACCTTCAATGCGCATGCGTAAAAGACATTAACATATGCTAATGACTTCCCAGAAATCTAATGAATATGCATAACCTTTTTTGGAAATCTAATGAATATGAATGAATAAGTTTAATATAAGGTGTATGATTTTGGTGTTCGGTGTGCGTGGTTTTTTGAGAGGACTCACCCGCGCACCCGGCCGTCAATAAAGAAGTGTCTGCTTATCTACACTAAATTGGTGTTGATAAGTTCTTTATTCCGAGTTTTTCGGCAACAGTTTCTGGCGACCCAGATGGGACCTCGCTGAGAGAGACCGGAGGAGTCGGGGACCTGATCGGTTCCAGCCGGCACCGAGGATTTCTCGGGGATACCCATCGATCCCCGATCCATAAGGCTCTTTGCGACGTCCCCTGGATTTTGGTAAGACACTTCTTTTCTATTAAGGATAGTGGGTTAGAGTCCCACTAAAGTGGGTTAGAGTCCCACCGTATCGTCTGCCTGTCAGACGCGGCGAAAGCTGCGCAGGGTTGGACTGAAGGATCCTGAAGGAAGTGGAAGCCTAGGCGTCTGCCCGTAAGACATAAGCGAAAGCTATTGCTGGGTTGGACAATTTGGGAGTGGGTTAGAGTCCCACAACTTTTGAGGATTCTGGGTTAGAGTCCCAGCTTCAAAAGCAATTTGGAGTGGGTTAGAGTCCCACAACTTTTGAGGATTCTGGGTTAGAGTCCCAGCTTCAAAAGCAATTTGGAGTGGGTTAGAGTCCCACAACTTTTGAGGATTCTGGGTTAAAGTCCCAGCTTCAAAAGCATTTTGGAATTTTTGGGTTTGAGTCCCAATTTTTAAGGAATCTTTAAGAATATATGTGTATTTTTGTGAAAAGGTGTGGGTGTGAGTGTTGTAAGTGTAAGACGTGCACGAACTGAGTGTGGAGTATGGAAGAATGAAGTGTCGGGTTTGAGTAATTATATATCTTGTATGGTATTTGATATATAACTTGCCAGGGGATATTGGTTATGACTCTCGCCTGGGGAAGTCGGCTTTGTCCGTGCCCTAGTCGAGTAGGTGGACTCCATTACCTGGCAACAATTTAATTGGTATATCTGTCATCTGATATATAACTTGCCAGGGGATATTGGTTATGACTCTTGCCTAGGGAAGTCGGCTTTGCCCGTGCCTTAGTCGAGCAGGTGGACTCCATTACCTGGCAACAATTGTTATCAATATTTATTTGATATCTGACATTTGATATTGGTTTGGTATCGGACATTTGAAAATTGAATATTGATACTTGATATTTGATATATATAATAGTTATCTGGTATTGGGCATTAACATAATGGCATTGGCCAGAATATTCAAAAGTAAGAGTATGGGAAATTTGTCCACTGATGGAAAGATACCGAAAAACTCTCCGTTAGGATGTTTATTAGCACACTGGAAAGATTTTCAGGATGATTTGCGGAAAAATCAAATGATTGAATATTGTAATGATTGGTGGCCTTTGTATACATTAGAAGATCAGGAAAGGTGGCCCATGAATGGAACACTGAATTATAACACTATCTTGCAATTAATGTTGTTTTGTAAAAGGGAAGGGAAACGAGATGAAATGCCATATGTGGATTTATTCTTTTACTTAAGACAGAGACGGGATTGGCAGGATGAATGTAAGCTAACTAGTAGAGACAATTTGGTGATGGCTATAACGTCTGACAATAGGAAAGGGAAGAAATGTTGTTTGGCGTGTGACACTGGAAAAGAGTGTGTAAAGGAGAAAATTGTCCCCAGAGAAGATGAAGGGCCGGAGTTGGATATATCCCCTCCTAGGAGGGGAAGGAATTGGAATCAAGGGCATAGGGAACAGATGGAAGCAGAAAGCAGTGGAATAGAAGATCTGGGGGAAGGACCATCTGAAGTTATAATTCATACCCCCATTTCTCGGAGGACTCGACAGTAGGCACAAACAATAGCTCCCCTGCGGCAGGGAGTTGGTAACGATGGGCCGGTGTATGTAAAAGTGCCCTTTTTGGTTACGGACCTGATGGCTTGGAAGCAGGCAGCTGGAGTATATACAGAAGATCCTGAGAGAGTAGGCAGAGTGGTGGATACTATAATTAGAACACAGAATCCGGACTGGAGTGATTTACAGGTGATCTTGGATAATTTGTTGGATGATACAGAAAAGCAGATGGTACTAAAGATTGGCAAAGCACAGGCAGAAGTGGCTGTACTGAGTGGGACAA
Organism: Astur gentilis; assembly: GCF_929443795.1. NCBI lineage: Eukaryota > Metazoa > Chordata > Aves > Accipitriformes > Accipitridae > Astur > Astur gentilis. Next base: position 3,404,157 of record NC_064918.1, on the reverse strand, counting down.
CAGGTGGAACATTAGAGCAGAATTTTCCATCTAGGGATCCGCAGTGGGATCCAAATAACATGAAACATAGAGAAAGGCTGAGTCGGTATCAGAAACGGACTTTATATAGAGTTAAACATGCTATGCCTAAATCTCTGAATTGGTCTAAAATATATGAGGTGAGACAAGATAAGAATGAATCTCCCCCAGCATTTCTGGAAAGATTGAAGGAAGCTGCCAGAAAATATACTGATTTAAGAGTAGATACAGAGGCGGCTCAGATACAGTTGGCTTTGATTTTTATGGGACAGTCGGCACCAGACATAAGAAAGAAACTTCAGAAGCTGGAGGGAGAGGATTCAAGGAGTTTGAATAAAATGCTGGAGGCAGCATGGAAAGTATATAATAACAGGGAAAAGGAGGAAAGGAGAATCAGAGAAAATAGATTATTGGCTGTAATGACAAGTACAGCAGACAGAGGACGAGGTAGAGGAAGAGGGCGAGGTATCAGTGGACGGGAAGGATTTAGGAATTTTAGTAACCGAAATTTTAACACCCCCTTAGGAGTCAATCAGTGTGCTTTGTGTAGGGAGGAAGGACATTGGAAAAGAGATTGTCCTAGAAATGAGCAGTGTTTAGGACAAAATATTCAAAAGGAGGTAGCCAGAATGATGGTTTTGGATGAATGAAGGGGACCGGAGGGGAACCCAGCTGAGCCTCTGGTTATAATTAAGCTGGGAGAAAAAGAAGTTAAATTTCTAGTGGATACAGGAGCGACATTTTCTGTATTAAATACTTGTAAAGGAAAAATTGGAACAAAATCAGCGAACATAGTGGGAGCAACAGGGAAAGAAGAAAACAGACCATTCCTGCAACCCCTGGATTTGAAGTTTGGAAATAAAATAATTATACATAAATTTTTGTATGTACCAGAATGCCCGATACCCTTATTAAGAAGGGATTTGTTATCCAAATTAAATGCACAAATTGTGTTTGAGGAAGGGGAACTCTTTTTGAAAATACCTGAGTCAAAAACCGGAGAAATCCTGATGATACAAGAGAAAGTGGAAGAACAGGAAATTCCACCAGAGGTGGAATTTGCAGTAATTCCTACAGTGTGGAAAACAGATATTTCTGGTAAATCAAAATTGGCAGCACCTGTAAAAATAGATTTAAAGGAAGATGCAGGAACAGTAAAAATTAAATAATATCCAATTAAACCAGAAGTTAGGCAGGAGCTGAAGAAATTGATTGATAAATTCATAGAGTACAAAATTTTGGAGGAATGTGAATCGGAATATAATACTCCTATTTTACCAGTCAAAAACCCTCAGGTGGATATAGGTTGGTGCAAGATTTGAGAGCAGTGAATCAGATAGTCAAGGATATATATCCTGTGGTAGCAAATCTTTATATGTTGCTAACAGCGTTAAAGGAGACTCATCAGTGGTTTACAGTGCTTGATTTAAAAGATGCTTTCTTTTGTATACCTTTGGAGAAAGAAAGCAGAAAGCTGTTTGCTTTTGAATGGGAGAATCCACAGACAGGGCGAAAGATGCAGTTAACGTGGACAAGATTACCCCAAGGATTTAAAAATAGCCCGACAATTTTTGGGAACCAACTAGCAAAAGAGCTTGAAATTTGGAAACAGGACAAACCAAGACCTGAACATCTACTTTTGCAATATGTGGATGACATCCTGATTGCTACGGAAGAAAGATTTACCTGCATACAGGCCTTCCTGATTTAACCAAGGATTTTCAGTTGTTCGTCCATGAAAGACTTGGCACTTGGTGTGTTAACTCAGAAGATGGGAAGCTGGAAACGACCAGTCGGATACTTCTCCAAACAACTGGACAGGTCGTGAAGATTTGAAAGATGTACCACTGGAGCAACCGGACTGGGAGTTGTATACTGATGGTAGCAGCTTCATGGAACAAGGAATCCGATACGCTGAATATGCGGTAACAACAGATACCACAGTTATAGAAGCAAAAGCATTGACAAGTAATACTTCAGCTCAAAAAGCGGAACTTATTGCTTTGATTCGAGCTTTGGAATTAAGCGAAAACAAAAAAGTGAACATTTGGACAGACTCAAAATATGCCTTTGGGGTGGTACATGTCCATGGAGCACTGTGGAAAGAAAGAGGATTGTTGTCCTCTCAGGGATCAAATATTAAACACCAAGATGAAATTTTACAATTATTACAGGCAGTTCAAAAACCAGGTTAGGTAGCAATCATGCACTGTAAAGCACACCAAATTGGAAACACAAAGGAAATTACTGGAAATAACTTCGCCGATAGAGCAGCAAGAAAGGTAGCCAAGGAACGAGCATGGCAAATGGCACTAATTCCCTCCAAAACAGTAACTCTTCCCAGGGAGGAACCAAGATATTCAGAAGAGGATGACAAGTTAGGCCAATTATTAAATGCTAAGAAAAATCAAGCCGGATGGTGGGTAACACCTACAGGACAGGTGGTACTTCCACCCGTTCTGATGAGAGAAATAATTCAAACGAAACATCAGGAATGTCACTGGGGAGCAGAAGCCTTAGCATCCTCCTTACAAAAACAAGTAGTATCGCTTAAAATGTTAGGAATGGTAAAAATGATAACTGCAAAATGTGAAGTATGTTTGAAAAATAATCCAGTGGTCAGGAAAAAGGTACAAATGGGTCGAATAAAATCTGGTACAGAGCCTGGAGATTATTGGCAAGTAGATTTTTCAGAATTACCTAGGCAGAATGGATATCGGTACATTCTGGTGGGGGTTGATACTTTTACAGGATGGCCAGAAGCTCTCCCCTGTCGTTCCACACAAACAAAGGAAGTAGTAAAGTGGTTACTACGAGAAATAATTCCAAGGTTTGGAGTTCCTATAGGAATTTCTTCTGACAGAGGTCCACACTTTGTTGCAGAGGTAATTCAAAATGTTAGTAAAATTCTGGGTATAGCATGAGATCTGCATACCCCATGGAGACCACAATCCAGTGGGAAAGTGGAGAGGATGAATCAAACTTTAAAAAGGCAAATAAGTAAAATTTGCCAGGAGACTAATTTAAAATGGCCTCAGGCACTTCCATTGGCATTATTACGAATCAGAGTACAACCAAAGAGTGGAACCTCAGTCAGTCCTTATGAATTGTTGTATGGGAAACCTTATGAGTCCCCGGAACCAAACCCAAATATGCATGTAAAAGGAAAACAAGATGTGTATAACTATTTGCTTTCTCTAGGAAAAACTTTGACTGTAATTCAGAGAGCAGTAGTGTGGAATAGACCATTATCCCTGGAAGCTCTGGTGCATGACTTTCAACCAGGAAATTATGTCTATGTGAAAACGTGGGCTTCCGAACCCCTACAGGAACGCTGGAAGGGACCCTTGCAGATACTGTTAACCACCTTCACGGCTATTAGATTGCAGAATCGGATGCTTGGATACACTACACTCGAGTGAAGAAGTCACCTACTCCATGGAAGATTATTAGCCGTGACCCAAAGACTTTAAAACGGACTCTGAAACATGTCTAATTTTTCATATCTGTTTGTGATTGTTTTTTTTATACTAGTTCGGCAAATAATGTTGGTGGGAACCTGGACTGATTTGATGATTAGGAACAAAAGACAAGTAGAAACAGAACAATTGATTAGCATTCCTAAAAAAAAAAAAAATATCTGAAGAAAATTTGATATTATGATTGATTAAGGGATTTACCAGCTTGCAAAATGTTACCCAGATTACTGCTTGTTTGCCAATACCAAGAGCAGTAGGGGAATCTATTCCTTGGAGAATTCTAACTATGAATTTAAGTGTGTGGATACCTCAAGGATAGATTGGACCATTGTTATATTTTTAATGTCACTCAGGACATAGAACATGATTTAGAGTTATTGAACAAAATTGAAAAGGAAACTGAAACCATTCGAGAGGATATGTCAGAAGATTGGTTGGGAAAAAAATTTTAGCAGATTAGGATGGAATCTGAGCTCTTGGTTACAATCTATAATCAAAACTTTGTTTCTGTTACTAATTGTCTTTTTGATGATCATGCTGACATATGTTTGTCTAAAGAGACAACTTACGAACAGAATTGCAGTCAATCGCATGATCATGAGAGAGGTTCCAACTGTTCTACCAGAGTACAGTCCACCATCACAATATGCTGAAACAAATAACGATTTGTTAAGTATTAGTAGAGAAATGTTATGTAGATAATGTGAAAGTATTGAAATAATTTTCAACACTTTCAAAGGGGGGAAATGTTACTGATTTATTATTGATTTGTTATTAGTTAGAATTAATCATATTTAATTTTAATAGGAATATAGAATTATATATCTCTATGGCATTTTATATATTTAACCAACAACCGAAAGCTGCTGTGAAAATCTTCTGTATAACCCTGTACCAAGGCCGGAGGAATTGGCCAAAATCGTCTAGTAGGAACATTTAGAACTTAGATAACAAGCTTGAGATTTAAGATGATCTGGATATAGTGTTTATTAGTAGGAGTATATAATAACCTAAAAGAATGTAGAAGATGTCAGAATTTCAAATTAATGGAAACTGATAAGTTTTTTATGAAGCAACTTGTAATTATCTGCCAAGAAATAGTTAGTTACCTGCCAAGGGCCAAACTGCGCAGAATCACCTAAAGGAGGTCAAAAAGCGGACAAGTGAGGAAGACTATGAAAGACCACCAGAGGACTCTAGAAGACCACCAGAGACCTTCAATGCGCATGCGTAAAAGACATTAACATATGCTAATGACTTCCCAGAAATCTAATGAATATGCATAACCTTTTTTGGAAATCTAATGAATATGAATGAATAAGTTTAATATAAGGTGTATGATTTTGGTGTTCGGTGTGCGTGGTTTTTTGAGAGGACTCACCCGCGCACCCGGCCGTCAATAAAGAAGTGTCTGCTTATCTACACTAAATTGGTGTTGATAAGTTCTTTATTCCGAGTTTTTCGGCAACACTAGCCAAAAATCAGCGCAGCTGTAAATAGTCTAAGACTACAAAACCCTCTACACACACAAATACACTGAAAACACAGAGGTAGTCAGTTAAAAAATAATCTCACCATGATAGAAGAGCAGGACAAGTCTTCAACCCAGGGGCCACCAGTGCTCCTGTGACTCTCAGCTCCTTCACTGCCAAGCACAGACTTCATAGATTTTTTGCTAATGTCACACAGGCCCTTTTCCTAACAAAGAAACTTGACCTTTACCACATATTGCAGGTATCAGGCTGAAAGGTGAAATGTTTTTGATAAGAACAAAATGTAGATTCCATCTCCTCTAAGTTACTGAGAGCATAAGCAAAGAAAGAAAAATACCCTGGCCTTTATTTTATTTTAATATTTCTTATTCAAGCTGTTTTTCTTGATTAGATGATAAAACACGAAGACATGCCCGATTTTACACTATTAAAAGGAAAATAAAAACCTGAGGGGGGGGGGGAGTGAAAGCAAAACAATGCTTTCCCCTCTGTCACACAGCAGAGCCAGCATGTAATTTTCCCAAGGAACATTAGGCTGCCTATTATCCCATTTGCTTCCCTTTTTTTTTTATGCAAATACAACACTTTGCTCTCAAACAGTCCTGTTCCCTCAGAGGTGCCAACCCACTCCCCACCCCACCCCACAACTCCCCACAAGCCCCAGCCCAGCCATTAGAGGCAGCCCCCCCCACACACAGCCCTGGGCTGAAGCAGCACCACTACCTGCAGTGGCTTCACTCAGGCCTCTCCTCCAGTACCTCTAAACCCCCACTGAGACCAGCCACTAGCCCCTTTCTTCACCATCCCTGTCCCAGGCTGCCACTACTTCCCACCTAGCAGGGCCTAGAGCATGTGCAGCAGGTAGCCATCTTGGCAGCCTCACACCCATGGTGGGCAACAGACAGAGCAGCCATACTGGTACCCCTCTGTGGGTGTTCTGCAATTGATTTTCTTAATTAGCCATTTTGATTCTAATCTGTGTTCCTTGACTCGGCTGTTGGTTTCTGGTTTGTCACCTAGAGGGTCAACTTCTGTTCTCACAACTTTTCACCTTGCTGGCAGAGCCAAGCCAGGACAGGCCTGAGGCCGGGTGCTGCCCATGGCCTCACACGGTCCCACCCACCACAGGCAACTCCGCGAGGAGCTCTGGGGACTGCCGGGGGTACACAGCACAGTCAAAGGAATAGCAATAGTAGAGGCTTTCTGCAGGCTACACGGGAAGGCCGTGGAGAACACCGGGTGTACCAGGCAGGTACACAGGAGGGAGTTAAGTGTTTCTGTTCCTCATTACAAATGGCCACACTAATAGCTTTAAAAAAATTAGCCATGATCAAAATACCTATCTCCAGGTGGTCCCCACGGGCAAGGAGAGCGCAGCCGGGCGTTCGTGGGCATGTAGGTGTCCGTCCTCCGGTGAGCACGCTTGCAGGGTGGTCTGGGTGTGGCGGTAGGGAGCCGGAGGTAGGGCTGATACCGGCGGAGAGTATCTCAGCCTGGCACAGGGCGCTATGCCGTTGTCCTCCACACACAGTACCGGGGGCTCCAGTCTGGGGCCACGCCCAGTTCTGAAGCCTGCCCAACCGTAGGAGCCCAGTACTGTGTTTTCTCACCAGTTTAGATATTTTGTGCAACTCCCAATATTCACTCAAGCCTCATTATCACCTCTTAATGAGGCCCCTTTACTCCGTGATGTGCAACCGCTCTATCTCATTAAGGAAATCGCTCTTCAATGCTGATTATTTTATTTGCAGCTATAATTATATTTCTTTCGTCTAAATCACGGTTTAATCGAGCCCACATGGAGGGCAGCAGCACTAATTACAGAGGGAGATGCGGTGGCTTTTAGCCTGCCCGGTCGGAGGAGGAGGTGCTGAGGCGTGTGCAGCGCTCCCCTCTCGGGGCCAGGGAGGTGGTCTCAAACACAACAACTTATTACTTCTAATTCCCCAACTGTCACCAAATCATCTGCACGAAACAAGAATCTAATTTGTTAAGCTGGCATTTCTACAGATGGAAGAATCGATTTTCTCTTTAGATTTCTCTAATTGAGTGAATATAGACGTCTCGAATTAGCCGCGCTCGGGCAAGAGGGGGAGGGGAGGGGAAGGAAGGAAGTCAACAAAAATCGTCCTTGTAAAATAAGCCATATTACCTCTAGAATTGCCCTCCCCCCCAATAATAAAGGAAAGTGGATCTAAAGGTCCTAGATTGAGTGACAGTCATATTTCTGGAACTAACTGGGTTTTAACAGAAAAGGTTAGGACGGCTGGAGAATGCTAAGTAGTGGCACGAATGAGAGATGGTTGAGCTCTGAAATTGCTTACAGAATTATATTTTTCTTGTGATTTTATTAAGTCACTCCTTACCTCCAGAATGTGTGAAAATATCTACTTTCCACTCAGATACACCACATTAACTTGTTGGAGGCGAATTTTTTTTTTTGTCTATTCATTTGCCAGGTAAGATTGATGCAGTCTTATTAGCACTATATCTAGTTATAGGAAGAGATAAGGATGAGATGTTTTCTTTTTATTCCAATTACTGGACTTGTCACCTAACTGAATAACTGATATATTTATCTTGAGTAAATAGAAATCAGAAAAGCAGTGAACTTAACACATACAAACAAAATACGTATGTTCCTTATTACTATATACCACCTATGTAATTGAAGAGATTAAAACTACGGTGTTAAAAAGGAGAAAGTTAAATACTCCACGTCAGTCTCCGATGTATATTCTTTCATTGCCACACCTAGCGGTTTATTTATCCAGCTGGATGGGGAGATTTCGCATTTTAAAATATGGGTATGTGTTAAATAAATTTCTCAAATCTCAGTAGGAACAGTCTTCCTGGAACTGTGCTCTTTCCCTAAACAGAAATGTATCTGAAAAATGCTTTATACTGGCGTTAACTTCGCTTTCGGGGTAACCCCGATAATTCCTGTCTGACTGCATAAGTTACAATACAGTGCGTTATACTTGGGATCCGCATTTTTAAGTTTATGAACTTAATATGTCAAAAGACTATACATACATACACACAAAGCTGGAGGGAGGGGGAGGTGACTTTTGCGTATAAAAAGTTTGCATCTGGACGGGGGAGAGCAGGGGTGGTGGTGTCAGGCATACCTTATATTAAAATATTTTTTTCCCCATAAAATACATGTTGTCATAGTTCTGACGAAAATTAATTGATAGAAGCCATCCTCTCAATCCAAAGCAACTGCTTTGCTGTCGAGAGCTTCCCCGCAGTCTGCCAGCGAGGAGACAATCGGAGATGCTGCCTTTGACTTAGCCAGAGTGAGATACAGATACTTAGATAAATAAGCAAATAGGAAAACGATGTTCTTAAACGTATTTGAGAATAGACGACAAGATACTCGAGCTTTTCTGCCGCGCTCAGAAAGGCTATTTTCGGAACATCTGACGGCTGCGTTTCTGATCAGCTACGATCGTTCTTGCCTCGGATGAGTTTAAACTTCATAAAGTTGCTTTCAAAGAAGTATATTTGTTACAGCTACAAAATACTGCATGTATCCTAATGCCGTAAAGCAGCGATGATCATCATATTTAGCTCTGACTAGAATGAATAAATTGGGATCTGTAGCGGCTAGCAGCCTTGTCCTTCATTTCTAAAGGAGTCATATTTTTCGAGTGGGTTGATTAAAATAAAAACACGTGTTTCTGTTTTTCTATTTCTTAACTCCAAATTACACCTAACGAAAGGATATAGTTTGATTTGTCATTTGTGTTTAGGCTATGCCGATGTGGAAAAGTAAACAGTAGCCGAAGTCACTTGATTATTTTTTTAAAGCAAATAGTGCTCAGAAGCATAGCTGTAATTTACAATGAATTAAAATTGATTCTTTTCCATATTTTCTTGCCTGATGAAATGTGAGGTTGTTAATTATTGAGGGAGGCGCTTTTCATTGAAGCAAACAATATTACAATACAGCACTGAGGAGCGGGAATGTGAATATTAATATCCGATATTTCAGGACTACTACCTGGAAATAATAATAATTAAAAAAAAAAAAGCAGCGCGAACTAGCTAGGCAAACAAAAGTTACATTTGATAAACGCTGGGAGCGTGTGCGAAGTGCAAAAAGCAATTACGGTGCTCTGCATACAGCAGGCCCCCTTAACTGGATGGATGTTCAATAAATACATAAATATCAAATTACAAACCTTATCAGCCATTTACGCCAAGCCACCCTGCTGACTTTAGCAGTTTAATCTTATTTTATCGTGTTTCTCGCTCCAAATATAATTATTCTGATAAAAGAAGGTTCTGTTCCTAAATCAGAGCAGAATTTGTTTATATTACAGCCTCATTCAATCAAGGCTTGAGTTTAGCTGAGAGGTTGGAAAGTTCTCTACCCTTTTTTCCCAGGGTCACAGCACCGGAGAATTAGGTTTATATTGTTTCCAAACGCGACACGCCCCGATCCCGGGGACCTTACTCAGGTAGATCGGCCAGCGTGGGCAGGAGGTGGGGAGTGGAGGGGAGAGCCGACCCCAGCTAGGATCCCAGGATCGGGCTCGCCGGAAAGGGAAAGTGTGGGGGAGATGATCTTCCAGTGCCTAGCCCCTTGGCAGGCGCTCCTGTACGAAATTCAATCTCTTTTTACGAGAAGTAAGCTGTTTAAATAAATTTTATTAGGGGCAACCAATGTATTTTGTGGTAGGTCCCTTTGTTCTACGTGTGTGTAAGAATCTAAAACCTATTTACTGAGAGAAAAAAAATCACTGGGTCCGTCATAGAAAATCCTTTTACTTTGCTCTGAAGTGATTTCTGAAGATACCCTTGTCACTCTGAAGATTTTGGGCCATTGTGCTAAAGCCTTTCCTTGTTAGGATCTTCAGTTCCTATGATCATGTGGGGAATACCGTAAATTATAACAGGGAATGGACTTGACCGGCAGTTTTCTGTCTACACTGGGAAAATGGAAAGATGACAGGGAATAAAATCCTTGTAAATACATCTCCAACACTGCCCGAATGAATTCAGATACTTGACAAAACAAGGGTGTGCAGAAGCGGAATGTGATTAGGGTATAGGCCCCACTGTCGTTTTCTTTCTGACACGCTGAAATGTCAGCCCTGCTCGCTCTTAACTCTCCCGCAGACTTCCTTCTCTGATTTTCCCCCTTCCCTTAAGACGACTGTGCTCTGGAGTCTTGGAAGAAACATTTAGTTTGTTTATACTGCTATAAAAATCAACAGCATTAGAAAAGTCATAAAATGAAGCGCGCTATCAATCACGCCGCAACATTGTTATTCAGCAGTTACTAACAGAGATTGATAATCCTTTGATTTCATCCCATTGTTATTACTCTGATGTGTCTGCATATTGACTATTACACATTTATTTATCGACCTGAAACATGCAAAACCACGGAATAGATACACATGCACGCCCCGTGACTGTCCGCAGCACGCTCGGCAGAAGTCGGCCGCAGGCACCTGCAGCGCCCGCATAGCCCAGTGACTACAGCTAAAACTGAACCCCAAAAGCCCCCGGCCGACCCCAGACCACTCCCGTAACTTCGGCGCGGAGCTGCGGCGCCGGCGCCCAGGTAGAGCCAGACCCGCCACAGCCGCGAAAGGCTGCGCGCCCCGCGGCTCCCACCAACCACTGCCTGCCTCCCTGCCGGCGGGCGCCCGGCCCGGCCGCGCACCGCGCCGCAGCCGGCTCCCCAAGCTCCGCTCCGCGGGTCCCGGCGCTCGGCAGCGGTCCGGGGGGCGCCTCTCGGGAATTTTCACCACCGGGGCTTCCCCTGCTGCCCTGGAGCTGCACACAGATAATAATTTTCAAAGGAAAAAAGCAAAGCAAATGAGCCATCCTTGCCGTTCCCCATCCAACCGGAAAAGAAAAAAAACGACCCGAAAGTCCCACCCCACCTCCATCTCTTTCTTTTGCTCTCTGTGTCTCTCCAGCTAAATTGTGGCCTAGCTCTGGGTCTCTCTCCCTGCCCTGCTAAGAGCGGCCGTTCCCGGGCACCCAGGTTCATTGCAACAGCCCGACGTCTCGAAAGTTGAATTGAATCAAAGCCAAAGATCTGAGCAGGGAGGAGGAAAAAAAAAGCATCAAAACTTCCATAGAGACTGGTCGGCCGGTTCCTTTGTCTCCTTGTTCAGTCGCTGCCGAAACCCCTGCACATCTGAGCTGCGAACAAAACCACTCTTGCATCTCTTCACGCGCAGCATTTACAGTGTTTTGTGTAAGAGTCAATTGGATGGTGGGGAAAAAAAGGCTATTGGCGCTGTATTATTTAACACAGACTTCAGTTGCCTCCCTTTTTGGTGGAAGCTTTATTTGCACTAAATGAATAATCTTAATTGCATCACTTTTGAATTAAAAATCAATGTTAATCATGTTGGAAGTAGTAAATATCAGTTTTCATTGTGCCCGAGTAGTGGGTATTTTTTTTTAATAAAAATACAAGTCAAATCACTTTTAAAGGGCATTATGTTCTGCTACAAATACAATTTAAACGGTTTGTTTAGGAGCGGATCAGAAATGGTACAGAATTTTGCACTTAATTTCCTCAGTTATCATTTACAATAAGATCCTCTTGGCTTGACAGCCAAGTCTAAACAGTAGTAAATTAGTACAAATGTATACTGATTTTACTCTAATAATCGTAATAAAAGCTTATAGATTTGGCACTAATTACATAAATGCCTAATGATCTTGAAAATTACTCTGGTTAGAAATATATTACTAATCTAAACTTTGTTGTTGGCTGGCTTTGAAAAATCAGAACATTAGAAATGGTTCGCTTCACTTGTGCAAAAGCACTTTGTTCAAGTAGTTTAACATATTCGAGACGAAAATAAAAAGCATTTAACTTTATTTATTGCTTTAAATTGAGTTTGTAGGCGAGCCGAACTTGGAAATTTTACCCGAAAAAATAGGGCTTACGGGCTTTTAAATCCCAGCCAGAGAGGAAGCGCTCCCTGGGTGGCCGGGACATGCGGTGTTTGGTTCCCTTTTCCCCGAGTTGCGGTGTACTTGTGTATCAAGCCGGGCTGGGAAGCAGGTGGCGGGGAGCCCCGGAGGGCCAGGGGAGCCTATGCAGCCCGGGCCGCTCGGGGAACTCGCGGAAGTTTGTCTTTCCTCGCCTCCCCGCCGCCGTCGGCGGACAGGCGAGAGCCGATCCGTGGTCTCCGCCGCCGCCGCCCCCCCCGTACCCCCCGCCCCCGCTCCGCGCAGCCGCCCGCGTTCACCCACTTACATTTCCCCCCCCCCCCAGTGGGCGCTGGGCTTGCAAGCCATCCCCGGGAAGCAGACCTGGTCGGGTCCGAGGGTGCGCTCCGAGGAGGCATAAAAAGAAAAAAAAGAAGAAAAAACAATAAATCAGAGGTGACCCGGACCAGGAGGAGGGTGTCAAATGTGCATTTGGAAAAGGGCGCAGGGCAGAGGGGAAAGGAGGACGGCGAAGGCAAGCGGAGCAGGGGAAGGGAGCGGCGGCGCGGGCCGGGGCGGCGGGAGGCCGGGGAGGCGGCGGGCAGAGCGGGGCGCTCCGGGCGCCGACATATGCAGGCGGCCCTCCTGATTGGTCCCTGCGCCGAGCTGCTCACGCGTTCACTGAAGTGTTAAGCACCTCCCCGTCTCTCTATAATGCAAGAGACCCCCTTTTTAACCACACACCGAATTTTCTTTCATTTAGGAGATCTCTCTCTATATCTATATCTTATATCTATTTTAAATAAGTTAAGGCCGCTAAAATTGGGGGGGGGGGGGGGACCAACAACAACAACAACAACCTTCACCCTGGAGCGGTGCGCGATGCTGTCTCATGCCGACCTCCTGGACGTCCGTCTCGGTGAGTTTCCACCAGCATCCCCCCCGCCCCGCGGCAGCTGCACCGGCGACGGCGGTGGCGAGCGGAGAGGAAGCCGGGGCAGGAAATTGACAATTTGTTCCTTATTTTACCTTAATGCGATCTAAATGGGCTAATTCCTTTAAAAGTAATTGTACTGTATTAAAGTTTAATGGGATTTAACACCGTCTTAAAAAAAAAAAAAAAAAAAGAGAGGGCGACCTACGGAGTATGTAGATCTACAGCAAATTGTAGATCATTTAATTTCTCTCTCCCTTGTTTTTATATACATACCTACACATTAGTACTATGATTTATTATTATTATACAGATGAGCTCGATGGTATTTACGAAGAAGTTCTGGGTGGCCTTTTCCTGCTCGCCTGCTCGCTTTCCTCTCCCCTTTCTTTCGTTTTAAAATATCTGTATCTACCTATTTATGGTTATTCATGCGTTTGTTCAGAGGAGCGGAGGAAGGAGAGGGGAAAGGTGGCCAGGGTGACCGAAGTCCCCGCACATCTGTCGGAGAGTTAAAACTCCCGGCAGCAGAGCGGCTCGAGTGTTATTTCTCTCTCCGTCTCTTTCTTTTATCAGACCCACTGGAAAACCCAAGCCGAACCCGGCAAAACTTGCCCCCGCCCCCCCGGTCTCGCAAAGAGGAGGTCCGGCAGGGAGCTGGTTATGTAAGCAGGAAGAGGAGCTGCTCCGTATAAAGTTTTCTCTCCCCCGCCCCGAGTTGCGCCGGGTCGCGGGCTCTGCGCGCCGCGGAACCGAGCCCGTGCTGCGGGGCTGGCGGGCGGCCGGGGGACGGCCGCGCTGGCTGGATGTCTCTCGCTGGATGGCTCGGTGCGCTGAAAAGAGGATCTGATGGATATATGCCCAGCTGCAGGGGAGTGACCGCAGCTCCTTTGCTTCTGCAGGGATGAAAGATGCGGCCGAGCTCCTGGGACACCGGGAGGCTGTGAAGTGTCGGCTAGGCGTAGGGGGCTCTGATCCGGGGACACACTCAGGAGACATGGCTCCCAAGTCGGACACAGTGGAAGGGACCACCCTACTGCCGGGGCAGGACATCACCACGGTGGGATCCAACCCCAGCTCCTTAACCGTCAGTGGCAAAGACCCCGACAAGCAGCAAGGCCAGCAGGGAGGCCAGAACACCAGCCAGGCTGGGCAGCAGCAGGGGCAGCAGAAGCAGAAGCGGCACCGCACCCGCTTCACGCCGGCGCAGCTCAACGAGCTGGAGAGGAGCTTCGCCAAGACCCACTACCCAGACATATTCATGCGGGAAGAGCTGGCCTTGCGCATCGGCCTCACCGAGTCCCGGGTGCAGGTATGAGCAGCCGCCCCCGCGCAGAGCTTGTCCCCACCGCGCCCGCCGGCCCCTTCCCCGGGCGCACCGACGACGACGAGGCCAGGCACAACGAGGGTGGGGGGTGTGGGTGCCCCCAAACCTCAGCCCGACGGCGGGAGAGGAAACCTACCCCTGAACGCAACGGTTTGCGCAGGAAAACTTTAAACCGCTTCCCCTTCACCCGCCCCTTTCCGCGCGCGAGACTTAAGCTGTCCCCGCTGGAGGGTGGAGGGGCCGGGAGCGGTGCGCTCCGGGGTGTCCTCTTGCCCCCTACCCACCTGCAACGCGGTGGTCCCGAGTAGAACGCGGGCGGAGTTTCTCCCGCTCCACAGTCCAACCCGGGGCAGGAAAGAAGCCGGGGAAGCACAGCCTGAGACGGGCGACTCTCAGCCCTCGCAATAGCTAGGCGCTAAGAGACAAACCAAAACCGCGGGGAATTGCCCGGTGCGGAGTTCCGGCGGCAGCGAGGCCGCCGCTCTGCCCAGGCGCTCCGCGGGGGGAAGGGGTGGGGGCGCGGGGCCGCTGTCCAAGGTGCTGCCGGTGGCATGGCCGCAACCGCCGTGACGGGCCGTCTCCCTGGCTCCGCCGCAGGGAGGGTCAGAGTGCGGGGTAGAGGAAGACACACAAGTTTGTGAAAAGGCACTTCGATAAAAAGCACTTGTATTTGGAATCGGAGTTTCCCTGTACTGGCTTTTATAATGCATGGGGACGGCAAAGCTAACGAGTAATTTCAACATCTAGGGTGTACTTTGTTCTCAAAAGTGTGTACATATATACACACACACATATATATTTGTACACAGGCACATAAGAAACCATTTAGTCAAATAAATGTAAATTAAATTTGGAAAATGGGGAGATGGATCTAACGGCTAGGCTACTCAGATGCGGCTTTTGTGGGTAGAGGGTTATTTTAGCGACTCTCTGGGCGAGCCTCTTCAGAGGAATGAAAGCGTGTACAATGGAATCACTTGTGGGATGTGCCGCCGCACTTCACCGGAGCAGGTGTTCAAAATTCCTCTCGGCAAGTCTAGGCTCCTCAGATAAATAAAGACACATCAAAAGAAATCCCTAAATGAACGTTTTTATGAACAGAAACTGACTCTGTTCTCGAATGCGACAAAAAATGCACGTCTGCCTTTAAAAAGTAAACCAATTTGACTCAGCCTACACAGGACTATAATTAGTTTAAATTAAGAATGAAATTAGATTCACGAATAAAATATAATTGGACAACTGACTCTATGAAAAAAGAAAACGAGGTCTATTAAACTTTATTGGGTTTCCCAAAGGTTAATGATACCAATTTCAATATAGGGAGTGTGGTAAATGAAGTAAAATATAAAATATAAAATAGAAATAGTTATTTTCTAACAGTACATTAAAGAAATTCGTAGGAAGAAAGACAAAGTGTTTTAATGGTCTCAGCATAATCTTAAACCAATCATAATAGCTCGAGACTGCTGATAAAAACAGTTTAATAGAGTGGCAATTTAAATATTTTTTACAATAATGTTCTGTAGTTTAAAAAGTAATCAGATCAACATAACCTTCTTAATTAACACTTCAAAATTATAACAATTATGTAATAATGTAATTTATGTAAAATGTATTTACTTCACAATCCACTGTATCAGTGCTCCTTGACCAAATTTAAATTAAATATTAATTGGTTTATGTTCTTATACAAGTACTTTATAGTTTGCTTTATAATTAACAGATTGCCTACACATTCCTTGCAGTATATGGGCTCCACACTGATTAAGGAATGATCTAAATAGTTAATTTATGGCGGCTATATATGTTTTTAAGGGCTTTAGATGCCAGAATAAATTACCTCTTTCCTCCTTTTAGATTTATATTTGATGTATATGATACATTTAAATAATTATTAAAGCAGCTGGTGCTTAAACGGGAGTCCAATTGCTCTCTAATATTGCTCCGCTTTTCAGGCTGGTATAATAAAACCATTCTTTTTATAGCATGCCATTATTAGAAACCAATTCCAGAATTATTTATAACCTGGAATGGCTTATTAAACAGCAATGCGAGAATCATGAAAATTATGCAATCAAATGCAATATAATAAGCATAATCATTAGTCTCTAGCACGGATTAATTAACTTTCAATATTTTATTTACATAAAAAACAAATCAGTGAAATAACTTCTGCACAGTCAAGCTTGCCTTTCAATATTTCATAGGAACAAAAATAATGTCCTGTAATTCCATTGACTGTGTCCCCCACAATGGTCCCGTCATCTGCCACATCTTAATAGGGGACAAGATGAGAGTATTTTCTAGTTTTCTAATGGAATGAGAAATTGCATTTTCTTCCTCTCCCAGCACTGTTAAAGTGTAATGAATTCGGCCCAGAGTTCACGGCTGGCTGATCGAAATGAATCTGAAATCTGAGCTTTAATACAGCTCTCCAGATTTCCTATGAAATCTTCACATTAATCATCCACTGGATTCCAATGAGGTCTTCATAAAGCTTTGGCTCCTAAAAAAACCCCAGTTATATTCTCTCCCCTTCTCTCTCTCTCTTTCTAACCCATTTATAGATGGGGAATTAAATGGGCTATATATTTTAAAATACATTTACAGTATGTCTATATTACTGTAACAGCAGATATCATCAAAGTAGATTTTTAGATTCCAACCTCTATCAGATTCTCACTGTTGTATTAATAATTTTCAGGGGCTAGTTGCATTTTAAAAGGAATCCAAAGTTGCCAAATGCTCACGGTTAATATATGTCTAGAGTTGTCATGTGTGCATTTTCAAAATCTCCTCCAGGTTTTCCCCGTGTTTTAATCTGTCATGCACTAGTTTTCAACTGGAAACATTCACATTTTAAAAGCATATGCAGCATAGCTATGAACTGAGGCGATCAGACCTGATGGAGATTCTTTACACCAGTAAACCATGAAACATAAAAAGATATTGTAGCCACAATTTAACTATTAACCCTAAAACATAATTGAACGCGATTTTTCGATTGTCCATATACCATTTAATTCCTTAACGGCTGTTCATTCCCGCTAACAGGCGCCCGTATTTCTCAGTTTAGGTACGTAGCATTAAACGACAAACTCCAGCAGGTCCGAGCATTGCGCTAACCTGGATTTCAAGTGGACCCGTTTTTTCCCTCCCATAACAAACATCCCGGTGCTTTCGGTAACGGTGCAGCGAGACCCACGATATTATCCCTGCCGGCATCGTGAGCACCCGCTTACCTAAACCACCTCTGTTTTTAAAAAAACAAACAAACAAATCCGGGAGGTTTGGCCGGAGGGTTTCCTGCCCGCGGAGCAGCCCCGGGACCTGAGCGGCGCCGGGCATGGGGGCTCGCCTGGGGAAAGGCTTCCCGCCCCGCCGGCGCCCTGCTCCAATGCCAGATCGGGAGTGCTTCCACGCAGGGGCAAGAGCCGTGGGCCGGTCATTTATTTTTGCTTTGTGTTATTGTTTTTTTCAGGGGGAGGCCAGGCTCCTCTCCCGGAGCCTCCTCCTGAGCGAGGGAGGCTACAGACAGCTCAATCCCGGGAGAGACACATCGATCTCTTTCATTATAAAAAGTTTCAGCGACTTCATTAACCCACCACGGGGACACGCGTGGGGCTATAGCAGGGCCATGAGTGTGAAGAGCGGGCATGGAAGAGACAATGGTCGGGGAGGGGTCTTCGGGGGGCAACAGGAGATAAAGAAGGCCGCGACAGGTACCGAGAGGAGCGGGCGGAGGGTTGGGGATGGAGTAAATCCCGTTTAACCAAACCGCACCTTCATAAAAGGTTCGCCTCGGTCGCACCGACGGGCGCGGAAATCGGTGACATCGACAACACCGAGCCCTCAGCTCCGGCGGTGCCAGCGAGCCCCGGCGACTCCGCTAGCTGGGAGGGCCGGGCAGCCGCGGGCCCCAGCCGAGCCCTGCCGGGGGACCCGCGCCTGCGGCGCCCCCTACCGCGGTCCCGCCGGGTCCGACCGCGGCGCGGGTGTCGCTAACGGTGTGTGTCATTGCCCGCCGCCCGCAGGTCTGGTTCCAGAACCGGCGGGCCAAGTGGAAGAAACGCAAGAAGACGACCAACGTCTTCCGCGCCCCGGGCACACTGCTGCCGACGCCGGGGCTGACGCAGTTCCCCTCGGCCGCAGCCGCCATGGGCGACGGCCTCTGCTCCTTCCATGCCAACGACACGCGCTGGGCCGCCGCCACCATGCCGAGCGTATCGCAGCTGCCGCTGCCGTCGGCGCTAGGCAGGCAGCAGGCCATGGCACGGTCCCTCTCCCAGTGCAGCCTGGCGGCCGGGCCGCCGCCCAACTCCATGGGCCTCTCCAACAGCCTGGCGGGCTCCAACGGCGCCGGGCTGCAGTCGCACCTCTACCAGCCCGCCTTCCCCGGCATGGTGCCCGCCTCCCTGCCCGGCCCCAGCAACGTGACAGGCTCGCCGCAGCTCTGCAGCTCCCCGGACAGCAGCGACGTGTGGCGGGGAACCAGCATCGCCTCCCTCCGCCGCAAAGCACTCGAGCACACAGTCTCCATGAGCTTCACCTAACAGCCGCCTCCTCTCCTCGCCCCGCGTCGCCGGCCCGCCCCGCCCCGCCGCCTTCCCCTCACCTTCCACTCACCTGACTTACCAGGGAGTAGACTCAGGATGTGAAATCAGATGCCAACTGACTGGTTTGTGGGACAAGAAACACCCCTCCACCCCTTAGCCCCCGCACACACTCCCGCGGCCCGGCCTGGCCCACCTGGCGGCCGCCTCTTCCCGGCGGCGGAAGGACTCGCCGGACCCCGGGGCCTCCCCGAGCCTGGCTCTGCCTGCCTCCCTCGCCAAAACCCGGCGCACCCTCCAGCCACCCAACCGCCTTTGCAAAGAAACGCGGTTTGGGTTTTCGGTTTTTTTTTTTTTTTTTGTGGGTTTTGTTTGTTTTGTTTTAATTTAAGAGCAGTGATCTTCCGCCGGCCCCGTCCGCAGCGAAGGCAGGAGCCGGACGGAGCCCTGTCCGAGGGCGCCGTCGGGAGGTGGCTGGGCGGGTTCGTGGAGTGGTACGAAGACCCCAGAAGGAATCAAATCCATTTTGATAAAGCATTTATAAGCGAGAGAGAGAGGAAAAATAAAAAAAAGAGTAATGTTGCTTTTTGTAAAACACATTTTAAAAAAGCAAAACAAAAAAAAGCAAGAGAACTTCCCTTTTTCGGATCTTTGATTTCGTGACAGTTGAGTTGCCAATCTGCCCCACATTTATTTACGCATATATTTATGTTCCTGCTGCTATTGTCCCTCTTGCATCTTTGGCTTCGGCCACGGCCCCTGCCCCACCCGGCCTGGCCCCACGGTCCGCCTGTCTGCATGTGCCGATCACCCTACTGCAGGGCAGGGACACTGGAGGAATGAACAAACAATGTGAAATAGGATGTTTTGTGTAGATAAAGCATTCTTGTTACATACTGGTCGATTCGTGATACGTTTTAACTTATTGTCTGTGCTTATTTATTGAATTTGGGGTTTATTAATAAATGTTTGAGCTAATATAAAACATATTATTTGACTTTTCCGGACATGTTTATATCAAGTTAATGTAAATGGATAAATAAAATAATTTTCAGTATGTGATATGAAGAATTGTGGGGTTTGATGTGGTGTGTGAGATATGAGAGGTGTCTTGAACTGCAGGCAAAAAAAAGACAAGACTTCCTTCTTTCTTTGGGATTCACTGATTCCTTTGTCATATGTTTGGGAATGGTTTGGTTGCTTGAATTCTGCATTGAAGCCTTTAATTTATCTCAATTTTAATACTTCATGATTAATAAACTTTTGTTAATCTTTCTGCGTAATTGGTCTTCAAACTGCAAGAAACAAAAAGTTCTGCTGCGAAGCAAGACAGAGGTGAAGAGTGAGCGGGGGGGGGGGGGGGGGGGCACCTGCCCTGGGGCCGGACCGTCAGCAAGCACCGCCCACCCCGGAGAGCCGCGGGGCCGGTGCAGGGCCGGGAGATGAGGGCCGAGACTGGAACAGAAGCGGGAGCGGAGGGGCGCTTTGCCACAGACCATTTTGCTGGCTGTGAAATGAGTGCACGGCTGCTGGCAGGGCTAATCCCACGGAAGAGGGATGTACTCCCTTCAATGTACTCCCTTCCAAACTTTGACACGGGGGAAAAAAAGTGCAGGACTTTGGCAAGCATCTTACAGTCTGGTTTGGGTTTATATTTTTCTTTTTTCCCCCTCTCCTTTCTTTTTTTTAATGCAATGCTGAGATGGGTTGACCCTGGCTGAACACCAGGTGCCCACCAAAGCCGTTCTATCACTCCCCCATCCTCAGCTGGACAGGGGAGAGAAAAATATAACAAAGAGCTTGCGGGTCGAGATAAGGACAGGAGAGATCATTCACTAATTACTGTCACGGGCAAAACAGACTCAATTTGGGAAAATTAACTCAATTTATTACAAATCAACCAGAGCAGGGTAATGAGAAATAAAACGAAATCTCAGAACACCTTCCCATTGTGAGAAACTATGGACTAGGGTATTGTTTATTAAGATTTATGTTAAGCTCAATGTAAAGGTCAGGAAATCGCTCATGCAAACAGCTACCAGACACCGCCTGTGTAAGATAAGATAAGATAACCACAATCGTTTACACCAACTAAACCAGATACCATTGTGCAAGATAACCGCCAGGTATCCAGGAACCAACAGAAACCGGACAGACAACCCCATATAAGGACATATGAGTAAGGGATCAACTATGGGACAAAGGAGAAAGACTTCTTACTTCGGCCTCAAAGAGGCAGACAACGACCCCCTAACAACAACTGAAACATGCGCAGAGTATCTCCACTACTTCATGAACACGGAAGTAAAGGTGTATAAAAAGGGACTGTTTGAACTGCTCAGTACGGCAGTTGGTGGAGCGCAGACTCCCCTGCCGTCCAGCGCTGTATTTGCTCATATTCTACTTGCTATAATCAATAAAATTTTAATTGGATTATGATCCCTTGTGGTCGCAATTTATGACAATTCTTGGTGCCGTGACTCGGATAAGGAACGGTGGGCTTCTGTCCTCCGGGGAGGCGCCCCGCGGCAATCCGCGGTCCCGTGACCGACAGCCTACCTCAACCTTACCGACGAACCTAAATTCTAGAACAGTGAGCAAAGGAGAAACCGGTAAAATCCCATAAAAATTCTGTGCACGGGAGTCCGGACGAAGACGCAGGACGCGTAAGTATATTGCGAATTTGTTCGCGGGTTTGCCGTTCGGGCGGGATTGGGTTTCCTGGATTATAACAAATGAGAGGTTCGATATACTGAACCAAACGAGTGTGGACTCTTAAGTACTGCGTTTCCCATCTCCCGCGAGGGACTGGGCCAGGAACAAGGGGAGCGAGTGAGTGTGTGTGTGTGTGGATAATCCAGAAGATGGGGGCGAAGGGCAGCAAGCCTTCGACTCCCATGGGAAGGGTACCCACTGTACCTAAGAATATATCTTAGACAATTGGAGATATTTCCCTGGAACCCTAAGGAAAGATAAGCAGAAAATGATAGAATATTGTACTAAGATATGGGGAGGGAAGAAGATTTCTAAAAATGTCTTTTGGCCAGTCTATGGGTCAGAAGAGGATTGGGTAAGACAGCAATTAAACCTCTGGGTTAATAATAAAAAACCCCTTAACCCGGAGGAGAGTCAGTATGCGGAAGTGTGGCTAGAAAAACCGGGAGCTAGACTTTACCCACTGAATGAAGTAAAAACTAAACAAAAGAAAAAGAAGGAGGAGTTAGACGAAACCCTTCTAACCCCCCCCCCCCTTACATTCCTCCTCCTGCTCCCGCAGCCCCTCCAGAGGTCCCCAGAGCGCCCACTCCCCCACCAGAGTCGGAACAAGGGTCCCCCCCTCCTCCTAGACGCGTGACTAGAAGTCAAAAAGGGGCAGCTCAGATGTATCCTCTGAGGGAAATGCCTGCCCATGGGGGGACCTCAACCTGTGATTGGATATATTTCTGTACCCCTAAGCTCGGTTGATCTACGAGATTTTAAAAGAACCGAGATGGGAAACTTAATTGAAGACCCACTCGGAGTGGCAGAAAGATTAGATCAATT
Organism: Astur gentilis; assembly: GCF_929443795.1. NCBI lineage: Eukaryota > Metazoa > Chordata > Aves > Accipitriformes > Accipitridae > Astur > Astur gentilis. The sequence goes on along the minus strand of NC_064918.1, from coordinate 3,381,892 downwards.
TTTGGGACCAAACCTTTATACTTGGGATGAGATGCAATCTATCCTTGGTCAATTATTTACTACCGAGGAAAGATATATGATTAGACGAGCAGGAATGAGACTGTGGGATGCTCAGCATGCCCAGGGACCCCGAGCAGATATTAAATGGCCACTCCAAAGACCTAATTGGGATAATCAGGATCCGGTGCATAGAACTCATATGCAGGACCTGAGAACTATAGTAATTCAGGGGATTAGAGAAGCAGTACCCCGTGGCCAGAATATCAATAAAGCATTTAATGAAATGCAAAAGAAAGATGAGAGCCCTACTGAGTGGCTAGAACGACTGAGGAAAGCCCTTCAGCTATACTCTGGGGTAAATCCAGACGACCCTTTAGGGCAAGCACTCCTCAAAACTCAGTTTGTGGCAAAATCATGGGAAGATATCAGAAAGAAAATTGAAAAGTTAGAAGACTGGCAGAATAGAGGGTTGGACGAATTATTGAGGGAAGCTCAGAAAGTCTACGTAAGGCGGGAAGAAGAGAGCAGCAAGCGACAAGTAAAAATGATGGTAGCAGCGGTCAGAGAGGATCGCAAAGGGCGGACTGGTGAACACAGATCTGCTGGAACGAAACGAGGACGTAGTAGTAAAGAAGGAACAGAGATGTTGTTTTTACTGTGGAAAGAAGGGACATATAAAGAAGAATTGCAGAGAAAGGATCAGGGATGAGGAAATATTAAAAACGGAATAGGAAAGTCAGGGGCTCTGCTTATTGGGGACTGGAACATCTACGGAGCCCCGAGTGGAATTGAAGTTGAGTCCCCAACGGGAGGAGTGCAGTTTTTGGTGGATGCAGGGGCCGAAGGATCCACCGTTCAAGGGCTGCCCTCCGGCTACACCCTTGCTGGGAACACCGTGAATATTATAGGTGCAAAAGGGAAACCTCTTGAGGCCCTTAGTGATTTACTCTGGCTCCCTGGGGCGGAATACGGTTTGTTAAGAAGGGGTTTGGTTTTGAAACTGAACTTGAGCGTTTAGGGTCAGGGAGAGGAGTCCGGCTCCGTGCGGTCGCGGTGGAGCCGGCGCTGCAGTGGCAGCGGACAACGTCCTTTGTTGCAGCGGCAGCAGCGGCGGCGGCAGCGGCAGCGCCGCCCCCCCCCCCCCCCCCCCCCCCCCCGGCAACGGCCGCCGCCTCTCCTCGCGCCGCGGGGCTGTAATGAAAGTCAACTCTGTAAACAGCCAAAGAGAGTGGGGCTTTCTGTGCGACTGCTGTATCGCTATCGATGACAACAATTAAGATGGACTGTGCTACCACAAGGGTTCACAGAGTCACCAAATCTATTTGGACAAACTTTAGAGAAAATTTTACAAGATTTCATTTCTACCCAGAGAAGTCAAGTTATTACATTATGTAAATGATCTATTAATAACAGGAGAAACTAAAGAAGGAACCCAAGAAACGACTATGAAATTGTAAAACCCCCACAAACGTTTTGATTCGAGATCGTGTGATTAATGAATATGTTTCACAATTAGCAGAACATCGTAACAAGCTTTGGGAACATGGACTGATTGTGCAACGACCTCCGTTGGACTTAAAAATTCACAATTTTAAACCTGGGGACTGGATATTGGTTAAAACGTGGAAAGAAGAAACCCTAAAACCCAATTGGGAGGGACCTTATCTTGTTTTGCTTACAACAGAAACAGCTGTCCGGACTGCTGAACGTGGATGGACTCATGCCAGTCGCATTAAAGGCCCAGTGACAAAACCCCACTGGAAAGTAATTAGTACTCCAGGTGACACCAAGATAACTCTGAAAAGATAACGTAATGATAGAGACTTTATTTGATTATTTTGCCGCATTACCTTTTGGTATAAAGTATATATTGCTGTTTATATTTGCTATAATTACTTCTTTTGTTTATCTATTATATATGGAAGCATACAAAGTGTGCTAAAAAAAATTGCTAAATTTATGCAAACCACACAATATTAAATACAGAAAATATACTAATGTAAATAATTTGAACACTCTAGATATACAAATTAGGTGTAATAATTTGAACTGCAATTGTTATCCATTTGCTTGTTTCAGGTGTAAGGTATGCCAGAATAAATGGTAGACACACTGTGAATGTGGATACCCTCCGATAGGAGTTTATACACAGTGTTGGAAAATCCAAAGAACTCTCACTGAATGGAAACTAAAACAATTAGAGACTAAACAAGAAATTATTCGAGAATCCCATGAATGGTGGGAAATTTTTACCAAAAGAATAAACCTTCAATATTATTGTTACCATTCCAACGAACCAATCCCCTTTGTAGCTGAAATCTTGGCTATAAAGTACAGAAGGGAAATACTAACTGTGTCTTGCTTTGTCCCATTAGTTAAAGCTGCAAAGTGGGAAGCCTATATAAACAGGCAGAAAGCCCGAAACAGCTGTTCTCCTGAAGAATTCCCTTGCTGCCGAGAAGATGGTACACCCCGTGGCTCGAAGCAACCGAGTCGACGGGCGAGGCAGAGGAGGAACAAACTGTGGAAAAAAGAACCAAAACAATGGGACACAAAAGCAGCAATGGTCGAACTTCCCCAGGACTGGTAAAAATAAACTTAAATTGACAAAATTGACAGACACCCTTTTTCCTGGTATACCATTAGTTTGGTTATTGATAATAACCCAAGCAAATGGAAACCCTCATGAACCTATGGCCTGGAAATTATATAATTTACCAGAATCAAAATTAATTCAAACTCAGATCGGTCCAGGAAAGTGGAACTTCTCCGTGCATCTATATTCCCTGATACCTATAGAAGGGGGCCCCCGAGATACAGCAATGCTTCAAGTCCAATGCAAGGCATTTTATATATGTCCAGCAAGTAACCCTGGCAAAAGTTATTGTAATTATCCAGGTCATTTTTACTGTGGCTATTGGGGTTGTGAAACTATTGCTTCAAATTGGAAAACGCAGGGAGATAAATATATAGATGTAACTTGGGGACCCCCAGGCTGCACTCCCTCAACACATGATTTTAGTGGAGACCCTATAAAACCCTGTGTCGAAGTGTCCTGTAAAAGAATTGAAATCACCATAAAAAAACCCCAAGATGACACATGGTTAATTGGCCGTATCTGGGGAATTAGATATTGGGAACACGGAACGGATAGGGGAAGTTACTTTAGAATAGTTAAAGAAAAACTTCCTCATGATCCTTTGTCGATAGGACCAAATCTGGTCCTGAATCCACCCACTTCTTCTGAAGAAAAAGTTGCCCCCGTAATTGTTGTAACCCCTTCTCCAGACTCTCTTTCGGAAACAACTAATGATACTGTGACTGAATTCTCCTTATCCAGGGATCTAGAGTTGTCAGAATCCAAAGACCCCTTATGGAATCTAATGCAAGCCTCTTATTGTGCCCTTAATGAAAGCAAACCAAATTTAACTAAGGAATGCTGGTTATGTTATAGTGTTAGACCACCATATTTTGAGGCAATTGGAAAACCAGGTAAGATTCAATGGTCTAATGGTTCAAACCCACGAGAATGTCCATGGAATGACCAGAAGAATCATACACAAAGAATTACTATTCAATTAGTAACAGGTCAAGGAAAATGTATAGGAACAGTGCCTGAAAAGTATCAGCCTTTGTGCAACCGAACAATCACTAACACCGATATAGAGAAACACAAAAATCAAAATGACAAATGGGCTATCCCGACACCGGGAGCTAAATGGGTTTGTTCAGACATCGGAGTAACGCCTTGCCTATCCCTAAACGTGTTTAATCAATCTCAGTTTTGCGTACAGGTGATTATTGTTCCTCCTCTAATCTATCACACCTCTGAGGAGGTGCTACGCCACTTTGAAGGAGACCTGAATAGACAAAAACGAGAGCCAATTACAGTGGTAACCCTAGCTACACTGCTGATAGCGGGCGGAGTTGGAGCAGATACAGGCATAGCCTCCCAGTAAAAGGTCAGGAATTACAAAGTTTGCAGATGGCTGTAGATGAGGATTTAACAAAAATAGAACAATCTATCCAGAATTTAGCCACTTCAGTAAAGTCTTTATCAGAAGTAGTGCTGCAAAATAGAAGAGGATTAGACCTATTGTTCTTAAAAGAAGAAGGGTTATGTGTAGCTCTCAATGAAGAATGTTGTTCTTTTGCTGACCATACGGGAGTAGTCCAGGACACTATGTCTGAACTCCGGAAAAGATTAGATCAACGTAAAAAGAATCGTGAAGCGGGCAGGTCATGGTATGAAAACTGGTTTAATGTTTCACCTTGGCTAACCACTTTGTTGTCTGTTTTAGCAGGACCGCTTACTATGTTGATTCTGGGACTTATATTTGGGCCTTGTATATTACGCTATATTTTACATTTTATTAAAAAACGGTTTGACATAGCTAAATTGCTTATTTTAACTACGAGGTCTGAGGTAAAAGATAAAAGTGTATCTATTAATGAGGATGAAAGTTGTTGTGAATGCGTTATGCCACGTGAAAACTATGCCTATTGTAATTGTGAGGTATTACCTTGTGAGTGTTATGATAAATGTTGGGATTGTGGAAAAAGGTTTGCTTGCAGTGCCGAAAATGAAAGTAGCGTCTAATAAACAATAATAGGATAAAAAGAAAAAGGGGGGATTGTGAGAAACTATGGACTAGGGTATTGTTTATTAAGATTTATGTTAAGCTCAATGTAAAGGTCAGGAAATCGCTCATGCAAACAGCTACCAGACACCGCCTGTGTAAGATAAGATAAGATAACCACAATCGTTTACACCAACTAAACCAGATACCATTGTGCAAGATAACCGCCAGGTATCCAGGAATGGACAGAAACAGGACAGACAACCCCATATAAGGACATATGAGTAAGGGATCAACTATGGGACAAAGGAGAAAGACTTCTTACTTCGGCCTCAAAGAGGCAGAAATCGACCCCCTAACAACAACTGAAGCATGCGCAGAGTATCTCCACTACTTCACGAACACGGAAGTAAAGGTGTATAAAAAGGGACTGTTTGAACTGCTCAGTACGGCAGTTGGTGGAGCGCAGACTCCCCTGCCGTCCAGCGCTGTATTTGCTCATATTCTACTTGCTATAATCAATAAAATTTTAATTGGATTATGATCCCTTGTGGTCGCAATTTATGACACCACCACCCCTCCCTTCTTCCCGGGCACAAATTCACTCCTGGATTTCACCACCAAGCCCCCCCAGCAGCACAGGGGGACAGGGATGGGGTTTATGGTCATTACACGTTATTTTCTGCCACTTCACCTCCTCAGGGTGAGGGCTCATCACACTCTTCCCCTGCTCCAGCATGGGGTCCCACCCACGGGAGACAGTCCTCCATGAACTCCAATGTGGGCCATTCCCACGGGCTGCAGTTCTTCACAAACTGCTCCAGCATGGGTCCATTCCACGGTGTGCAGTCCTTCAGGAGCACACTGCTCCAGCACGGGTCCCCCACGGGGTCACAAGTCCTGCCAGAAAGCCTGCTCCGTGGGCTCCTCTCTCCACAGATCCGCAGGTCCTGCCAGGAGCCTGCTCCAGCGCGGGGTTCCCACGGGGTCACAGCCTCCTTCGGGAACCCACCTGCTCCGGCGTGGGGTCCTCCACGGGCTACAGGTGGATATCTGCTCCACCGTGGACCTCCCTGGACTGCAGGGGGACAGCCTGCCTCACCAGGGTCTTCACCACGGGCTGCAGGGGAATCTTCGCTCCGGCGCCTGGAGCATCTCCTCCCCCTCCTTCTTCACTGACCTTGGTGTCCGCAGGCTTGTTTCTCTTACATGTTCTCACTCCTCACTCCGGCGGCAGTTTCTCTCCATCCCAACTTTTTTCCTTCTTAAAAATGTTATCACAGAGGCGTTACCACTATCACTGATTGGCTCGGCCTTGGCCGGCGGCGGGTCCGTCTCAGAGCCGGCTAATATGGGCTCGCTCTTTCTCGAACACAGGGGAAGCTTCCAGCAGTTTCTTACAGAAGCCACCCCTGTAACCCCCCCCCCCCCCCTACCAAAACCTTGCCAAACAAAACCAATACACAGATCTAAGAAGAGGAACCTGCAGTGAGTAGGGGGATTGGAATGTGAGTGGAACACCTATGCAGATACTGAGGTCAGTGAAGAAGGAGGGGGAGGAGGGGCGCCTGAAGAGGTTGATGCCCCTGCAGCCCGTGGTGAGATGGCAGGCTGTCCCCCTGCAGCCCATGGAGGTGAACGGTGGAGCGGAGGCCCGTGAAGATGGCCGTGACTCCATGGGAAAGCCCACAGTGGAGCAGTTTGTGACTGAAGATCGGCCTACGGAAAGGACCCATGCCAGGGAAGTTTGTGAAGAACTGAAGCCCGCGGAAAGGACTCACGTTGGAGAAGTTCGTGGAGGAGTGTCTCCCGTGGGAGGGACCCCACGGTGGAGCAGGGGAAGAGTGAGGAGTCCTCCCCCTGAGGAGGAAGGAGCAGCAGAGACAACGTGTGGCCAGCTGACCCCAACCCCCACCCCCTGTTCCCCTGCGCCGCCGGGGAGAGGAGGTAGAGAGACCCGGGAGTGGAGTTGAGCCAGGAAGGAGGGAGGGGTGGGGGGAAGGTGTTCTAAGGTTTGGTTTTACTTCCTAATATCCTTGTTTTGATTTGATTTGTAGCAAATTAAATTGATTTTGTTTCTTCCCCAAGTTGAGCCTGTCTTTTGCCCGTGACCATAAGTGGTGAGTGATCCCTCCCTGTCCTTGTCTCGACCCACGAGCCTTTCTTTATATTTTCTCCTCCTCATCCCACTGGGGCTGGAGGGAGGAGTGAGCAAGCGACTGTGTGGTGCTTTGTTACCGGCTGGGCTTAAACCGCGACAGTCAGTGAAGAAGGAGGGGGAGGAGATGATCCAGGCGCTGGAGCCTGTGGGGAAGACCATGGTGAGGCAGGCTGTCCCCCTGCATTCCATGAAGGTCCACGGTGGAGCAGATATCCACCTACAGTCCGTGGAGGACCCCACACCAGAGCAGGTGGGTGCCCAAAGGAGGCTGTGACCCCATGGGAAGCCCATGCTGGAGCAGGTTTGCTGGCAGGACTTGTGACCCCATAGGGGACTCACACTGGAGCAGTCTGTTCCTGAAGGACTGCACGCTGTGGAAGGGACCCATGCTGGAGCAGTTTGTGAAGAACCGCAGCCTGTGGGAAGGACTCATGTTGGAGAAGTTCATGGAGGACTGTCTCCTGTGGGAGGGACCCCATGCTGGAGCAGGGGAGGAGTGTGAGGAGTCCTCCCCCTGAGGAGGAAGGAGCAGCAGAGACAAGGTGTGATGAACTGACTGCAACCCCTATTCCCTGTCCTCCTGAGCCACTCGGGGGGAGGAGGTAGAGAATTTGGGAGTGAAGTTGTGGCCAGGAAGAAGGGGGTGGGGGGAAGGTGTTTTAAGATTTGGGTTTATTTCTCATTATCCTACTCTGATTTGATTGGTAATAAATTATATTTATTTTCCCTGAGTTGAGTCTGTTTTCTCCATTATGATAATTGGCGAGTGATCTCTCCCTGTCCTTATCTCGACCCATGAGCCTTTTGTTATGTTTTCTCTCCCCTGTCCAGCTGAGGAGGGGAGTGATAGATCAGCTTTGGTGGGTACCTGGTGTCCAGCCAGGGTCAACCCACCACAGTGCTATAAATATAGGAAAAATCTAAACACTGCAAAAGGAAAAGGAAGAGAAATCCTCAGAAATTAGCATCCTGTAATGTCACACATCTATCTCAACTGCTTGATAGCTGTAATAGAGTTTCAGCTTGGAAAAAAGGGACAAAGACACAAATGCCCTGATCCTGCAGCCTTTATAGCCCATGCTGACCTATCTGTGAGTTCAGCAGATGCATGTGTGAAGATTTGTGGGATCAGTGCTCAAGATTGTTCTGCCAGAAAGCTTTCCCCCATTTCATAAACTCTCTTTTCTAAAAGAAATGAGAGGACCACATACAGACTGCATTAAAATGTCTGACTGCAGCTTGTACCACATCTGCTCATCCAGTCATAGGTAAAAGCCAGGGCCTGAAAGCCAGTTTGACTTTATGAACATATGCAGTGTACCCAAAAATCTCTGGGCAAGGCAGCTGACAGCCATGGCTTAACTCAGAGAAGCAGAATTTGCCCCCAAAGACGTAGGACCTACAGGCTCCTTTTAAACATTATGGACTGATCTTCACCCATGGCAGTGATGCAATTGTAAGAGGAAAATTGGGGGGTGGTGGTGGAGAGGTGGAGTAGGGACAGCACAGTTTTAATTTTTCACCTCATCATGACAAGAATAGCAGCAAGAGCCAGAGGGGCTGGTCATGCCTGGGATGTGGTAGGGGACTCTGATTAACCGTCATTCTTTTATTTGAATAGTGCTCAGGGGTTGCATTAATAGCCACGTAAAGCCCTATGGGAGATTTACATCTACTCCTCAGAGAAAAAACTGCAGGAGGGTGTCTCTCTTTTCATGCTCCTCACAGCCAGGGCTCATGTACAGATGAACCCATCTCTGTCTTCCACCTGGGATGTTGTACAATGGCATGGGTGGGAGGTCACCGCTCTTATTTGCCAATAAATTGTGCCTGCTTCAGCTTCTCCCAAGACCAGCTTTGAGGCTCAAAAGCCCTGCTTCACTTTTACATTGTATCATTCATCAACGCTTATGCTTAAAAACATTTTTCAGAGCTAAAATTATGCTTTTATGAGTTTTGAAATCTGCTAGAGGAGAATCGCTCTCCGGGAGGAAGGAATACGGAGATGTTTGTGCAGGATTTGCTATTTGAGATTACACAACTGTTCTGCAGAGATCCTTACCCTCCTTTGAAGGTTGACATTTCAGCAATGTCACCCAGCTTACAGGCTTGTGTCATTAAGCATATATCCACTGAATTCAGATTTATAAACAAAACTGAGTGTAAAAAGATATTTCAGCAGCTACATGGCCACAAAACATCACCAGAAATTAACCAGCTTTGCCCTTTCAACTGGAGAACAAAATGAGAAGTCTACAGAAGGTCAGACATATCAAAATGCATTGAGATGAACAGGGAAGAATATTAAATTACTAAATGAAGAATTACACTTCATACAGTTGGTGGCTCTAATCTTTGTGTCTGTTATGAGCAATAATTAACACCCACAACTGTACTCATTGTCATCTTGTGTTCTTATCTTCAGGTCTTGGTAGCAAATAAATTACTCATGCTTTATTATTGACATTTTAATGATTATAAAAAATACTCAATGATAATTCCACTATATTTTATATTACTTTCACTTTGCCTTTTCTGCTTTAACTTCTGTGCAATTTTAAGCTCAGGTTTGCTATGAACTGTGACCGGACAGATCCCTGCAGGGGTGGGGAATCCTGCTGGGCTCTGAGGGACCCCATCTAGGTAAAGATAGCTACAATGGAGATGCTTTCTAAAGGATTGTCGTGGTTTAACCCCAGCCAGCAACTAAGCACCACACAGCCACTCACTCACTCCCCCCCATCCAGTGGGATGGGGGAGAAAATCGGGAAAAAGAAGTAAAACTCGTGGGTTGAGATAAGAACAGTTCAATAGAACAGAAAAGAAGAAACTAATAATGATAATGATAACACTAATAAAATGACAACAGTAGTAATAAAAGGATTGGAATGTACAAATGATGCGCAGGGCAATTGCTCACCACCCGCCGACCGACACCCTGCCAGTCCCCGAGTGGTGATTCCCTGCCCCCCCACTTCCCAGTTCCTATACTAGATGGGACGTCACATGGTATGGAATACCCTGTTGGCCACTTTGGGTCAGGTGCTCTGGCTGTGTCCTGTGCCAACTTCTTGTGCCCTGGCTGGGCATGAGAAGCTGAAAACTCCTTGACTATAGTCTAAACACTACTGAGCAACAACTGAAAACATCAGTGTTATCAACATTCTTCGCATACTGAACTCAAAACATAGCACTGTACCAGCTACTAGGAAGACAGTTAACTCTATCCCAGCTGAAACCAGGACAAGGATGCAGGATGCTGTGTTATTAGCTGATTGCTCTGGCTTTTCTTAGTATCTCACACAAGAAGCTGCTGCCTCTGACCCACTCATCACATGGTTTGTATCCTCACTTAAATCAGACCTTTCTCATTTCTGTTGGAGATGATTCTTGTCCCTTCTACAATAAATTGCTCTAATAGTCTTTCATTCATTATCTCCTCTTCTCTTAGCCTCTCCAGTAGGGTGTAAATCTGTAGATTTCATTCATGGATGTTACAGTCAATCAATTACACCTGAAATATAAAGCCAGCCTGTTACTTGTTGATGCCTTCCATACACATCCTTCTTTAAGTTATAACTCTGACAGCAGCTGGTTACACCATTACTTACTAAATGAAAGCATCCAGTATTGCAGGTATTTTTTTGAAAAGCATCTGTCTTAGTACCTAAGTCTCCTCTTCAAAGTAATGTAAGCTGCCAAGTTCCATCAATTTTAATCCTCTTGTTACCTTCACCAGCTTCTTATCAAACTCCACAACTAGTTCAGAATTTTCTTCTTTATCAAATGACATCCTCTAAACTTGTTCTGTCCAAAGTCTCTACCAATACACAAATCTCTTCTTTCCATTAATTGCACTGCTCTGATCCTGGCCACCTTTGATATTGCAGTTGCCCAGTTGTTCTAGAAGTGCTCTTTCTACCAAGCCACAAAGTCCCATCTCATCTTTAAATCTCATCTTGATCCTTATATTTTACCTCTAGCTTCAGAATGACTTTCTGAGTAAAGCAGTTTGGGATCCTCCACATGAAAGATTATCTACCTGCCTGTTCCTACTTTCACTGATGCCTTTAGGATTTTGACACATCACATACTCTTCTGATTTAACTGTGTGAATCACACCAGGTGAAAAAGGATTTAGCACACCATTCCTGGCTGTGCCTTTTGCCCTCACCGTCAGCCATCATCATGTGTGCCACTCCACTGGTGAATTTCCTTGAAATCACTTTGATACATCTATGTCATGTCTAGGTCTTCTCATTTCCAAACTGGCAGAAAAAAAATCAAATGAGCTGGCACTTGACCCATCAGCAAATAATTTATTGGCAAAAGCCTTCCTCATTCTACATAGTCAGGGAAGTTTTAAATGGTCCTGCCTCATATCAGGGTCTGTGCAGCAGTGGAAAAATCCCAAAGGCATCCTGTTTGCCTCAGCACAAGTTTCTTGAGAGGCTCCCAGGGAAGCAGCTTGACTGGCAAAGGCAGCTGGAGTCCCACTTGCACCCTGGCCAAGCTACACTGGCCAGAGTAGCTGCATGTGGGGCCAGGCCACTGCTTCCACACCTTTTGAGGGACTAACATCATCTTGGGAGTACCTGGACAGGATGCCTCTGCTTACAGCTGAGTCTGCCCTGCTTTGCACAAGAATGCATTGTATGAAAATTTCTCTCAGTTTTGCATTCCTGTGGAGAAATATCTATAATGCAGTATGTTGTAGAAACCTACAATGTGCTGCGTTTAAGCATTGACAGCTGACATGTTGGCAGCTAGAGTGTTCCTGACTTGTTGAATTGCTCTTTGACCGCTTTCCTTTACAGCATTACCCCAGAGAACAAGCAGCTCTCACTTACCAAGGATTATAGCAGCATTCCTGCATTTACTAAAGGTGGGTTTGCATTTTCACACATTCTCAGTTGGTTTGGGTGCCTGCATCGATGCATCTGGGGCTGATTTTCAAGGTGGTGGTACCTGAAACTCCAAGACTTATGCTGGAGTCGTTGGTGCCCAGACTCTCTGAATATCAGATTCTTGGGTTGTTGCATAGGTCATTGGACCCTGCAGGCATGTAGAAAATCGTTAGATACTCTTAAAGTTTATTCTTATGGGCTGAATTCAGACTGCAGTTTATAGTCATTTGGGGAGAGGACTATAGGCACAAGAGATGGGTGACAGGCTTTCACAGCAGGGTGAGGAGACCCTGTTCCTCTCCATTGCCTAAGTGGGGGACCAGGCTGCAGCAGCCTTGCTCCAAATCACTCCTTGCTGGCTTCATTTTAGGTACCATAACATGTTCAAATGTCCTAAATTTCACCAGTATCCCTGCACTCACTCAGGGCATATCTCTGAGAACTCTAAAGAGTGCCAAGAATAAGCCAACAGGAAATACAAAGCACCAGGTTTATGCTGAATTTAGGTTGTCTGTAGATGACTCAACGTGACTCGGGTGCCGCTGCAGAACTTTGTCTTGCGCACTGGGATCCAGTTACAAGTGCCAGGGCTTGGAGTCCAAAATGCAATCCAAGACATGATTCACTGGCCTGGAGTTGCATTTGGTGAGTAATAATATAAATTCCAGAATGTTACTATGGTTTATTAGCATGTGAGCTGATTCACATTGCCACAGAAAAACCTTGCTTGCATATGAATGTTATTATGCTATCAACTGCTTCTGATACCTCACAGATTTTTTTCTATTTTCTCCCTCCTAATCTATTTTTTTTAGGCCAACAACCCTACTTCAATGCCAGCATTTGCCTTTCTAATAATGTAACTGTGATGGGTTGACCCTGCCTGGATGCCAGGTGCCCACCAAAGCCGTTCTATTACTCCCCCTCCTCAGCTGGACAGGGGAGAGAAAAATATAACAAAGGGCTCATGGGTCGAGATAAGGACAGGAGAGATCACTCACCAATTACCATCACAGGCAAAACAGACTCAGCTTGGGGAAAATTAACTCAATTTATTACAAATCAACCAGAGTAGGGTAATGAGAAATAAAACCAAATCTCAGAACACCTTCCCTCCACCCCTCCCTTCTTCCCGGGCACAGCTTCACTCCCGGATTCTCTATCTACCCCCCACAGCGGCACAGGGGGACGGGGAATGGGGTTTACAGTCAGTTCATCACACGTTATTTCTGCTGCTTCATCCTCTTCAGGGGGAGGACTCCTCACTCTTCCCCTGCTCCAGTGTGGGGTCCCACCCACGGGAGACAGTCCTCCACAAACTTCTCCAACGTGGGTCCTTCCCATGGGCTGCAGTTCTTCACGAACTGCTCCAACATGGGTCCCTTCCACAGCGTGCAGTCCTTCAGGAGCACACTGCTCCAGTGTGGGTCCCCCGTGGGGGTCACAAATCCTGCCAGAAAACCTGCTCTGTGGGCTCCTCTCTCCACAGATCTACAGGTCCTGCCAGGATCCTGCTCCAGCGTGGGCTTCCCATGGGGTCACAGCCTCCTTCGGGCACCCACCTGCTCTGGTGTGGGGTCCTCCACGGACTGCAGGTGGATATCTGCTCCACCGTGGACCTCCATGGAATGCAGGGGGACAGCCTGCCTCACCATGGTCTTCCCCACGGGCTGCAGGGGAATCTCTGCTCCAGTGCCTGGAGCATTTCCTCCCCCTCCTTCTTCACTGACCTTGGTGTCTGCAGGGTTGTTTCTCTTACATTTTCTCACTCCTCTCTCCGGCTGCCGTTTCTGTGTCCCAGCAACTTTTTTTCCTTCTTAAATATGTTATCACAGAGGCGCTACTGCTATCGCTGATTGGCTCGGCCTTGGCCAGTGGTGGGTCCGTCTTAGAGCCAGCTGGTATTGGCTCTGTTGGACACAGGGGAAGCTTCTAGCAGCTTCTCACAGAAGCCACCCCTGTAATCCCCCCCCGCTACCAAAACCTTGCCGCACAAAGCCAATAGAGTAACTATTTACTGCATCAATGGGCTATACTCTAATTTCATGTTGGCACACTCTCCACAACAATTTTCAAATAAGAAAATTGCCCAAACCCTCAGTGAGAAATTTCTACCAGAGGGAAAATGAGAAATGCAAATGGTGCAGAGTGGTTACCATGAAAAGGCACAGAGACTGAAGTCACACTGTGCCTCTTCAGTGTCATCTCCTTCTGGATTCAGGCTAAGACACTCAGACCGCATGTGCTAGAAAATCTGATTATTATTTTATCTTGCCATGTGTTTTTTCCATATAGATGCTGAAATTTGCTCCAAATCCCTCTGGACAGCTCTGCACTGTGTTTCCATCATCATCTTTTGTTTCTTTCAGTCTACAGAGTTCACTACTTTCTTCAGTGACAAATGTCCACGCAGTGATCAGTTAATTATTATAAACACAGGAATTACTTGCATTGAGTTATATCTCCATGACTGAGCTAGCCTGACTTAGTCTTTAACTGGGTCAAATTCACTAGATAAATGAGAAGCAAAAATAACTGAATGGGGTGCTTGTTATCAGCAACAGTCAAATGTTTCTCTGAGCTCAGTCCCCAAACTACCTACAGCTGCTCACAGTTGCTTTGCCCTTGTCAAGGTGGTCCTTTGGAATAAAGAAATAGGCCGGATTTGCAGTGCCTTGTCAGAGCTGTCCCACTGCATGGCCTCTGCAGGCTGTGGCAGCCCAGGACATGCTACAGTCATCATGCTCAGGGAAGGTGTATTGGTTTTGTTTGGCAAGGTTTTGGTAGCGGGGGGGGGGGGTTACAGGGGTGGCTTCTGTAAGAAGCTGCTGGAAGCTTCCCCTGTGTTCGAGAGAGAGCGAGCCCATACTAGCTGGCTCTAAGATGGACCCGCCGCTGGCCAAGGCCGAGCCAATCAGTGATAGTGGTAACGCCTCTGTGATAACATTTTTAAGAAGGAAAAAAAAGTTGGGACGGGGGAGAAACTGCCGCCGGAGTGAGGAGTGAGAACATGTAAGAGAAACAAGCCTGCGGACACCAAGGTCAGTGAAGAAGGAGGGGGAGGAGATGCTCCAGGCGCCGGAGCGAAGATTCCCCTGCAGCCCGTGGTGAAGACCCTGGTGAGGCAGGCTGTCCCCCTGCAGTCCAGGGAGGTCCACGGTGGAGCAGATCTCCACCTGTAGCCCGTGGAGGACCCCACGCCGGAGCAGGTGGGTTCCCGAAGGAGGCTGTGACCCCGTGGGAACCCCACGCTGGAGCAGGCTCCTGGCAGGACCTGCGGATCTGTGGAGAGAGGAGCCCACGGAGCAGGTTTTCTGGCAGGACTTGTGACCCCGTGGGGGACCTGCGCTGGAGCAGTGAGCTCCTGAAGGACTGCACACCGTGGAATGGACCCACGCTGGAGCAGTTCGTGAAGAACTGCAGCCCGTGGGAATGGCCCACGTTGGAGGAGTTCGTGGAGGACTGTCTCCCGTGGGTGGGACCCCACGCTGGAGCAGGGGAAGAGTGTGATCAGCCCTCGTCCTGAGGAGGTGAAGCGGCAGAAAATAACGTGTGATGACCATAAACCCCATCCCTGTCCCCCTGTGCCGCTGGGGGGGCTTGGTGGTGAAATCCGGGAGGGTAGTTGTGCCCGGGAAGAAGGGAGGGGTGGTGGGAAGGTGTTCTGAGATTTCGTTTTATTTCTCATTACCTTGCTCTGGTTGATTTGTAATAAATTGAGTTAATTTTCCCAAATTGAGTCTGTTTTGCCCGTGACGGTAATAGTGAATGATCTCCCTCCTGTCCTTATCTCAACCTGCAAGCCTTTTGTTATATTTTCTCTCCCCTATCCAGCTGAGGATGGGCGAGTGATAGAACGGCTTTGGTGGGCACCTGGTGTTCAGCCAGGGTCAACCCATCACAGAAGGGTAGAAAAGGAGTTTTAGGAAGAATGGTATGTTTTAGGGCAGCTTGGCTATATGAGAGCTGTCCTCTAGGATGTTGCTCACTATTTTCATACTGTTTCCCAATTTCCATCCCACATGCCCCAGAACTTCACCAAAATTACCCCTGAATTGGGCAGTGGCTGCCAAGCTGCTCAGCTGCCCTGGCACAGAGAGGCGCGCCTGGCACCAACACGTCCCTTCCTCCCCCAGTGGCAACATGTCTCTCAATTTCCATGAGCTGACTCCAGCTGGAATGGACGCATCAGGTGTTAGCCTGGTCCATTTGCACCCCAGAGGTCAATAACACTCCTCTTCAGGTGTTACACCAGGGTCATTCACTGCACAGATGAAGGTTAAACTGCTGCAGAAGATGCCACTGCAGAAGGGAGCAGCTCAACCATTGCCAGGCTGGCTGACACTCATTAGCATCTGCTTCTCCATGTGCTAGTAGTACATGGACCATGTCTTCTGCAATCTGGGGAACAAGAAATCTCCAAAATCAGATCCACAGGTCTGCTTTGTAACAAAACAATTTAAGACTGACCCAGACAGAATGTTCCTCGGCTATTACACAAACTTCTGAGTAGAACAAGGTCATTTATTTCTGGAACCAGTGCTGAAGGGAATGAGGGCTATCTGCAGTTAAAAAAAAATAAAATTGTAATGGTACACATTTAGAGTCTCCCTTCTCAATAAAGAAGCCAAATACAAATCGGTACTGTAGGCTTATGAGCCACATAACTGCTGGATGTCTGCATGTCTTTCTCCATATAATAAACATGATATTGTGTCATGTTTTATTTCCTGTGGTTTGAAAAATCTCACTGATGAAGTTACATATTGTCCTGTATCTGACATGGTGTATGGATTATCTGGCTCATAGTTCACAAACAAGTTTCACTATGTCTAGTGCAGAGACAACTCACTGGGAGCTGTGTAGATAGCTTAGTCCTGGGTTGTCTGATAAGCCCTAAACTAAACAGGGCAGTGGCTGTGCCATTCAAAGAACCAAAACCTGAACTGAGCCTTGAAATCCCTTAACAAATAGTATGCCCTGAGTCTCAATCCAATCACTATTCAGTTGCCTGAGGAAGCAAGGTAAAGAAAAAAAAAAGCTGGAGGGTTTCAGCTTCAGTTTCAAATGATAACCTTGTGTACTCAAACAATCACAGACCAGCAAAAGAAAGAAAGATAAGGGGAAACTCCACTCAGATATACATAATCCACTCAGGCATATATCATAATCCACTCAGATATACATAATCCACTCAGGCATATATCATAATCCACTCAGACATAGTCATACACACCATTCCGCAAGTCAGGGGATAAAAACTCTAAGATTCAGATTGGAAATTGGGGAGTCACTTCTCCAACTATACAGTTGGCTTGTGAAGGAGACCCTTCCCCACCTTGATCGGGATGCCAGTCAAGGTAGCTTCCCTGGGATTGAGAGCCCTTACCTTGAGGGGTGAGTGAATATTGTTTATGCTTTAAGTTTGTAAACACGTGTGTGCTTGTGGTTGTCTGTGAATCGCTTGTGGTTGTAATAGTGTTCTACTCTTGCCTAAAAAAATTGCAATAGTGCATTCCTCCATTGTATCTGTAAAACCTGCAATAGTGGCGTGTTAAGTCTGTAAGTGAAGTTCAAATAATTTGCTTGAACCTTGCAGTTAAGTCTGTGAGTGAAGTTCAAGTCGTTTGCTTGAACCTTGCAGTTAAGTCTCTTTCCACCACACATGGCTGTATAGAGGACTTTTAATAATGCTGATAAGAAAAATTTGTAGTAGTAAAAAATAAAACAACCTCCTCCCAACAAACCCAAACAGAAATATAGAGTAACTCATAATTTTCAGCTGAATCAATCATCAAAATGTCTTCAGAATAAATTTTCTAAGTTTTGTTTGGCTAATCCAATAAGGCTACTAATTATTGCCAAGTATTAAGAACGTGAAGTAAAAAAGCTTTTTTTTAGCTCAGTTGCGCTGAATGGCAATTACACATTCTGAACAATCATACAAGTTCTTTAATCAAATGAGGTAATATGAAATTGGCTAGATTTTCCTCAATACTTTCAACTTCAGTGAAAAAGACAATAATTAAACTCTCAGTACAATGACTTTCAAATTCTCAGCCCCCTCCCTTCTTCTCTCTCTGGATAATAAATCCTTATGAAAGCTGCCACCATGACTGAGACAGGTTGTGAAATTGTTTGTGAAAATGTTGACTCAAGTAGTGACATCGTTTGGAGACTTTTTTTTCCCCCCAACATCTTTAAAGACAACTGTGAGCTGCCGGATGTGACAGAGCAGATACAGCACCTAGCAGCAGGAAGGAAGGTGTTTGCAGCAAGGGGGGGTTCTATATCCCTAGGTCAAAACCAGTGAGCAGGCAAAAAGGGTAGCCATCAACTGCATTACCAGCCATGGGGATCAAGGTAAGTCAGCTTTAGGGGGAGGAACCCCCAGTGTTGTCCTCTTTCTCCTTCCCTAGTGGCCCATCTTACAAGCCCTTCTTTGAAACATTTCTTTTGAGAGGGACAGAGACAGAGATGCCTCATATTTTGGAGACCGGGGAGGATGCCCAAGCCACTCTTGACAGCCTAAGCAAAACATTTTAACATGCCTTGAGAATAAAAACATCTAGTGGAAAGTAAACCCTGCAGAGCCAATTGCTTTCTCCATTCTGAGAAGTAACTGCCACATCAGACCCCAGGCGCTTGCTGAACCCGTGTGGAGTTGGCAGTCAGACTCCAGGAACATTTGTTTTACAAAGCTGATCATTTCACCAGAAAGATGCAAATCTACTTGAAGAAGAAGATAAAGAACAGGCCTGCGAGGTTCCTTCCCACTATTGTGCTTTTTCATGTGCGAATGACATTAGCCTAACTCCAGCAAAAATTATCAGGGTGTATCTCAACTGGCTGTATATTGGAGAAAAAAAATCACTTTTGTTGTTCCTTGTACAGGAGATGTTGTGAGTCTGAGCACCTCGTCTCCGGTGTCAGAACCACACCGTGTTTCAAAAGGCAGTTCAACCCCCACAAAGTACTACAAATTAATAACATGCTCTCCATTTGGAGATATTTATCTTGTGGTTTTAGAAGTATATATCCAATAAATTTGAAAATTATCTGTTTAAAGGGATGTAAAATGTCTGTATCTCAAAAGCTGGGCTGTAATTCTAAGGATACCATGGAAAGAAAAAAAAAATTACTAGCACTAGTAACAGATGTGAAATTACATTAGATAAATATAATCATTAGTTTCAGTCTCATCCTGGTTAATTTGTTTGTGGAAATGTGTAACCCATTATTCATTAGGTAATTTTTCATACATTGATTAGAAAGCCATGTCAAATTGTGACCCAGCACATTGGGGTTTGCCTATCTTGCAGTGAACTATATCACTTACAGTAGTGGAAATAGGGGACAAAATGTTTATCGTGGGCTGATTTTGTGTCAAAAAAGCAAATCGATAGCCAGTGAAGTGTGAACAACATTTCTCTGCTGTATAATATGGTTTTGGGGGCAATTTGCCATGGAAGGGGAAACAAGGGTCTTGAACAGAAAGGCAATAAAAGCAAATCATGCTGGTAACTGTTACTGAAGTCTTGCATTTTTCTCTACATGGGCAGCTTTAAGATGAGAAAAATAATGTATGTAATCTAAAAACACTGAGACACTCCCCAGCTTTGTAAACATTGGGGATCAAATCCAGAAGTGGTCAAAGGAGGAGCAGGTCTCTGGGAAATCGATGTGCCCACGGATACTGGCTCTGCGTTTAGATGGGACCCTGAACTGCGCTGGAAGTGCTAGCACTTCACCGACAGCACTCACCTCTGGTGATTTCTTCCCTCTGGTAGCTTCCTTTCTAGGGGGTTAAATTCTGAGGCTATAAATAGTTTTGCATCGAATTGCAGAAGCAGTATTCTCATATACATGTGAGACCACTGCAATACGGATGCAGCTTATTTTAAGTGGAATTTGCCGCCAGCATAAACCAGTGGAATGTCATCAGCTTTGGTGTGTTACATGAGTTTGCACCAGCAAAGAATCTGACCCTTTATTATTACCATTATTCAATTTTGATATTTTTGCCTTTGCAAATTGCAGATAAGTAAAAGAGGAAAGGAAAGAAATACATGTTTTCAGCTGGTGCTGTTACACCCTGCTCAGATTATACTTCCCAAAAGACAGTTTGGACAACGTAGGTACATGATCAGTGGTTTTCCTCAAGCATCAGTTGTGGGGTACCTTGTTTCATCCACGCTGCTTCTCAAGTCAGCTAAATGCATTTTGGTTGGCATTGCTATAAAGAGAGTGGAAGGGAAGTTACAGTACAGTTCAAGCCAGCCTTCAGTGAAATCTCAGAAATTAGTCTCAGATATCACCATAGCTGGCATCAGGACAAAAAAAAGAAAAAGAGGGAGCTTAAATGTAGCAAACACAGGAAAAATAGCTCCTTAGCAAATTCCAACATCTCCAAAGTACTCTGCAGTTGCATCACTGTGGTGGGTTGACCCTGGCTGGATGCCAGGTGCCCACCAAAGCTGCTCTATCACTCCCCCTCCTCAACTGGACAGGGGAGAGAAAATATAACGAAAGGCTTGTGGGTTGAGATAAGGTGTGGTGGTGCATTTCTTCCCCCTCTCTGGGCTGATCTACAAACTTGGGAAGTCTCGCTAGGCCTTAGCATAAGTGTAATGAGTGGTTAAGCATCCCTTGACTGTACCAGGAACTCTTGCATGGCTAAGACAGGGAGCTGCACTGACCATACCAAGGACTCCTGTTGCCTGGCAGAGGCTGGAAATGGGAGTAGGGATAATTAGTCATTCCCTGACAACCTTGGGATGTATCTCAGTCCTCTCCTGACAGCCTTGGAGCCTTCCTTATCTGAATTGTAACTCATGTGAAACAGTACCAGTGCTACTGGAATCCCGGTAATTTGCTGATGACTAAAGCCAATCATCTAGCAAACCTATAAACAGCAGTACTGAGGCCCTGACCTGGTTTCAGCTGGGATAGAGTTAATTTTCTTCCTAGTATCTGGTATAGTGCTATGTTTTGGATTCAGCATGAGAAGAATGTTGATAACACACTGATGTTTTCAGTTGTTGCTAAGGAATGTTTAGTCTAAAGTCAAGGATGTTTCAGCTTCTCATGCCCAGCCAGCAAGAAGGCTGGAGGGGACACAGCCAGGACAGCTGACCCAAAGTGGCCAAAGGGGTATTCCATACCATGTGATGTCATGCCTAGTATATAAATTGGGGGAGTGGGGCTGGGGGGGTGAATTGCTGCTTGGGAACTAACTGGGTGTTGGTCTGTGAGTGGTGAGCAATTGTGTTGTGCATCACTTGTTTTGTATATTCAAATCCTTTTATTATTATTATCATTATTAGTTTCTTCCTTTCTGTCCTATTAAACCATTCTTATCTCAACCCAGGAGTTTTACTTCTTTTTCTGATTCTCTCCCCCATCCCACTGGGTGGGGGGGAGTGAGTGAGGGGCTGCGTGGTGCTTAATTACTGCCTGGGGTTAAACCATGACAGGCCCTTTGAGCTCTCCTGGACTGCAGCGGGTCCAGTTGCAACCAGCATCCCCCTCTGAGTGGGACGCCTCTCAGAAATTGCAAACTCTTCAGTTTGCGAAGATCAGAGGTCTGTTGCCAAAAGCTGACGAGACCTGGGCTGATACTCTTCGCTCCTTGAGGCTTGACCCTTCACCCATTGAGAAAGATGCTGAAGCATTTGATGTGAATATTTTCACTGAACTCGAGGGGAATTTTTAAGAGGTATACCTCTTTTACTTGCTTATATGTATATCTCTTAGTGTCTTTGTGCATGTGTGTGTATGAACCTGAATATTCTATAGCAAGTACATTACAAATATTGCTTTTCAAATCTATATGTTACTGTCATGAACTTTATTTGACTGTGAATGAATCTCAGGCTGCTATTATACTCATAATCACTTTAGATATAAACTGTTGACCAAGTCTGAGACTAGGAGTCGATCCATCCGCACCTAGACTCCAACAGGAGTTTAGAAAGCAAGGGGGTCTTCTCTGAACCCCGTGACTCAATGGGAGGGTCTCCCCTACCTTTTTTACATTCCTGATCTCTGTATCAATCATGATAAATCAGTTCTAACACCATTTTCCTTTGTATGTTTCTCTTTTACCCTATTGTGTCTTCGGTCTCTGTATACATAATTTTAGTTTGATTCTAACTTAGTTTTCCTGTGTACATTTCATCCATATATTAAGTAATAGAGTGAACCTTGCCATCGAATTCTGTGAATTCACACTTTTATAAAATCCTATTAAATAATTTTTGCTAATACCCTTGAAGGAGATTCTTTAAGCAGTCAAAACCACTCTATTTCGTGACATAAGGACAGTTTAATAAAGCAAAAGCAAAGGTCGCATGCGAAAGCAAAAGAAAACAAAAGATTTTATTCTCTATTTCCCATCAGCAGGTGATGTCTGGCCACTTCCTTGGAAGCAGGGCTTCAGTACACATAGCAGTTCCTCCAGAAGACAAAAGTAAATAATGAATGCCCCCCACTTCCGTCTCCCTTTACTTAGCTCTTATAGCTGAGTTGACATCATATGGTATGGAATATCTGTTTGGTTAGTTTAGGTCAGCTGTCCTGGCTATGTTCCCTCCCAAAATCTTGCCCAGCCCCAGCCTGCCATTGAGGGGGGTGAAAACATTGGAGAGAGAGCCTTGATGCTGTGCCAGCACTGCTCAGCAGTAGTCCAAACACTGGTGTGTTATCAACACCTTTCTAGCTACCAATACAGAGCACAGCACTGAGGGCTGCTATGGGGAGAATTAACTCCATCTCAGCCAGACCCAATACAATCACCTACAATGCTCCACACAAACCATCACAGCATTTGCAGTGGTCCACATAAGGTAAAATACAATAATAAACTCAGTCTGGAGGAAAAGCAGTGTAATAAATTCAGCCAGCCCCAGCCAGGAATCTTTCTCACTCCTGTGCCCACAGCTCTTGGCTTCCTCCTATGGAGGCCCAAGCAGTTACATCTGCCCTGCAAGTGGGGACAGCACAGGGGCTGGAGCGAGCCATTGCTCATCTCCCAGCTCTAAAAGCTGGTTAATAGAGCAGAGACTCTATCAGACATTAAACTGAATTTTGGCCAGTACAAGCAGCTAGGGAGAGTTTGTTCCTGTGTCATCCCAAAGAGGATTTTATGCTTTTTAGTTCCTCCCTTCCCCATCACCCCAGTCTCAGGGGCAGAAAGGCTCTACAGATCCTGGGCCAAGCCAGCAGAAAAAACAGGTAATTACCTGGCTGCAGTAATGAGGTCTCTTTGCCCAGGTTCTAAGTAGTTTAAGAGAAGGCAGGTTGTTCAAGCAGCAGGTTGCAGGAGGGAGGCAGATTGCTTTAGGGAAACCCTTGGAGTTGGGAAGCAGGCAATCCCATTTCCTTGGGGGTCCTGGCAGTAATTCACACATGGCATGGTCCTTCTGAGGACTGTTGCACCAGCATCTGCCCACTATAGAGGGGGCTGTACAAAGATGTTCATGAGGAATCATGATCCTTCAATCAAATCACACCATCTACCTGCTGAAATTAGAAAGGACCCAATTTCTGATATATTTTAAAATCAAAATAAATAATGATATAATAAAAAATATCAACACATCTTAACATAATTTAAAATTGGCTATTAATGCTACATTTTTGGTTTTCCCAGAAATCAAATTAAGTTCCCTGAAACAGCTGCTACCTGAATATCTGCCCAAAACAATATGTCTATTAAACTCATAAGAATATCTTCCAACACCAAAGGGGAAAAAGCAATATATATCTGTTGATTTATAAGGTGCCTCTTCCTAGCATTTTAAGCCTCAGATATTTTCTTTAAAATACAGATTAAAATAACTTGTGTTTTTCCACATAATGCAGACTGTATTAAGGCAATTAACATTTAATTAACAGCAGGTTTTCCTCGGCAGGTCAGATTGCAAAGGGCTCACTGTTGTTGCCATAGAAAGTGGAAGGTTGGGCTGTTTGGTTTCTGGAAAGGGAACAGCTGTGTTTGAGCCCTGACAGTCTGAAATCATCCTTGGTAGGCTATAATGCTACAAAGGCCAAGGAGAGGAGGTGATTGTCAGTGTTATAAGAGACCATCTTGGGCTGCTGGAAAGTGTCATCTGCTTTAGAAATCAGTGTGCTTGTTGTTAGGGTATTTATTCAATTGAACTGACAGTAGAGCTTTAAAACTTCTGTAAGCGCTCAGTAAGTTAACTGTTTTCCTCTGATATGCTTCTTAATCCTGTGAACAGAGCAGTGCAATTATTTCTCACAGTTTTGCTTTTCATTTTTTATTTTTACTGTTTCTCTTCAGGTTCTTCACTCTTTCTTTTGGTAGCCATTTGGGGCTTGCTATGAATATGATCCAAGAATAGATAAATTTGCAAATTTCATTAAGAAGTCACATTGTTGCTCTGAATTGAAAGCTGCTATCAAGATGGTGCAAATTAATATTTGTAAAGGGATCTTTTGAAAGGACAGAAATACTGAAATGAAGATGTAGTAAATGTGTAATAACACAGACTAATATCTTCTAGGGGAAAAAAAAAAAAAAGCAATCTCAAAGAGAACTTGGAAGAGCATGGGGGCTCCTGGAAGGCTGGTGGAGTTTGCATTTTCTCTTCAGTAGGCACAAGACAAGGCTCTAAATGATAATATTAGTGAAATGCAATAGCAACAACAACCAACGTATCTTTCGATAGAATGATTCAAGGCTTTGTGTTGGGGAAGGAGGTTGTCCTGGTCTGCTTTTAGACTTTGGCAATTGTAGGCAGAGTGACTCCTACAGTCCAGAGCAGAGACATTCAGATAAAAAAATCCTGCCAATGGTTTAGGTTGTGGTTTTACTCCCTATCCTCTTTCCAGAGGAGAGCAATAGATCAGCTTTCCCTCTTCTAGTAACAGTTTTTAACCATCAAAAGCAATCCAGCTGCCCTGGTGAATTCATTAATCCCCATGCCTGCATATGTTTGCTAGAGAGTCTGGTGAGGAAGAACTGTGGTGTAGTGACAGATCTCAGGGAAAGTATGACCCCAGGAATAAGATGTATATGTATAATACATATTATATATGTATAAACCCATCAGAGTGTGAATCCACATGACCATTTAAAAAGAGTAGCTTGATAACTGCTGTGTTGATGCTGTTCCTCAGATTGTGGAGGAGACACAAAGAAACTAATCTGCTGAGGACACAGGCAACAGCTTTGCTAGCTGTGAGTATTGTGTCCAGCCTGTCCCAGCTGGGCCCTTCAGTGGTATTAGTTAATACTATGGGATGCACTGGCTCAGGAAGCCCAAGGCATGTGGCTTAGACCCAGATGAGAAACCCAGAGACAGAAAGAAGCTGGTGCTCTCTGCCTTCACACGTTTTTGTCAGGAGTCACAATAAAGAACTAAACCCTGTGTATGTGGACACTATTGGGCTGCTCCTCCTTGTGAGGCTCTTGGGAGCATAGTAGGGCTGTGGGCATCCCCCTCCCTGGCCCCAGAGGTGCAGCTGAGCGCCAAGGCTGGGGCATCGTTAAGCTCCCAGGAGCCCTCTGGCTCTTCTCACTCCATGTGGGGGGTCCTGCTTAGTGGAAAATGCTTCAAAAAGAAAAGGAGGACCAAAGTGGTTTAACGCTATATTTGTCTTCACAAATAGCATGGGTCTGCATATCTTTGACTGAGGGCAGTTGAGGGTGGTGGTTTTCTCTGACTGCCAGTGTGATTGCCTGCAAGGATAGTGCTCTCAAAGCACTTGAGGAGTACAATGCAGAGGGGGGAGGCAGTGGGTTTATTTAGGACTGTTACCAAAAGAAAGTGGGAACCTGTCTACTTGGGGAAATCAGTGCAGAGTGAGCAGACATGAGGGTTTCCAGAGCAATAGCTCCCCAATGCTCACTTGTGTTAGACTACTGACTAGTGCAACAAAAGGAGCTTCAGAAATTGTACTGTTTGGACGAGACAAATCATTCCAAAACTACCCTCTATGGAAACACCCTGTACAAGGAGGAGGATCATCGAGATTTCCTGTTATCTAGATTGCCTATCACCTGCCCTCTTCCCAGGGTCAGAGTGGCATTGTGTTCAGGGTGTAGGACTCCAGGACACCCCCTAAAAGACACACTCTGCATGAGGGTGAGCCAGTGCAAAGAGTGCAAACTGCTCCTGGATGGTTGAGTTGCTTCTCAGCTAGCCGTGTAAGGCCCAGATGTTGTAAATTGGTTGCCATGCCTTGTCTCCCACCTTCCCATTTTTCTTTTGTTTTACTGTTATAAAAAATTGGTAGATGGCTAATATTACAAATCCAGGGCAAAACTACTCATATGTTTAGTGTAAGGACATTTAAATATTTAAAGCAGATGGTTCCCAATGACCTTACATGTCTCCTTTATAAATGTATGTACTGTCTTATAGAACCATCTGCATCCCAATATGCAGCTCATATGTTTCCAAGTGTTTCCTTGTTAACTAGCAGAAAACTTCATCTTCAGTCTGACTTGAGATAAAGGTTCAAGCTCAGTTTCAATTGTGCAAAGCAGCACTCCAGTTGGGAACAGCATTTACCCCAGGGCAGTGAGATGTTGGTGCCTTATGCTTTGCATTCCAGGTGGACTGTCGAGGGTAGGATTTGGAGCATGCCAGCAGGCTTCCTCACATGAGCTGAGCCTGGGAAATCCAACGGGAGAACAAACAATTTGCAACAGCATAGCCACTGGTCATACCCATCACCTGACGCACCTGCATTGCCTCAGTGAGGCTTTCTGCAAAATGCAAAGCAAAGGACCTACAGACCCACGGAGAGAGAGGAGCCCATGCTGGAGCAGGTTTTCTGGCAGGACTTGTGACCCCTGCGGGGGATCCATGCTGGAGCAGTCTGTTTCTGAAGGACTGCACTCCAGGGAAGGGACCCATGCTGGAGCAGTTTCTGAAGAACTGCAGCCCATGGGAAAGACTCACGCTGGAGAAGTTCATGGAGGACTGTCTCCCATGGGAGGGACCCCATGCTGGAGCAGGGGAAGAGTGTGATGAGGAAGGAGCGGCAGAAGCAACATGTGATGAACTGACTGCAACCCCCATTCCCCATCTCCCTGTGCTGCTCAGGGGGAGGAGGTAGAGAAAATTGGGAGTGAAGTTGTGGCCAGGAAGAAGGGAGGGGTGGGGGGAAGGTGTTTTAAGGTTTGGTTTTACTTCTCATTATCCTACTCTGGTTGGATTGGTAATAAATTAAACTAATTTCCCCGAGTCAAGTCTGTTTTACCCATGATGGTAATTTGTGAGTGATCTCTCCCTGCCCTTATCTCGACCCACGAGCCTTTTTTTATATTTTTCTCTCCCCTGTCTAGCTGAGGGGTGGAGTGATCAAGCGGCTTTGGTGGGCACCTGGCATCCAGCCAGGGTCAACCCACCACATCATAAAACACATAAGTGACAGGTAGATGCGAAGTGGCATGCCTCTAATTTAAATTTTGATTAGAAAAAAATACAGAAATGAGAAAAAAATACAGAAATGCATTACATGAGGAACTGCTAAGAGTTGTTTGAAATATTGTGTTTTAAGACCTACTGTAGATCTATGTCAGTGCTTGTGAAAGAGAGGCTAATTAGTACCTGTACTCTCAGTCATATCAGACTAAAGGTAATGGGGTGTAAGAAATGGTTCATTAGGCTCTCTCAAGTACTTTTACTGTGTTCATACTATTTATACTAGCAGGAAAAATTAAATGTATTTAAAATCAAGTCAAAGCATTTGCCTTGGATTCTTCAGTTTAAGAAATAACATTGAGTGATGATCTCTTAAAGTCAAATAGAAAGAAAAATGTACACTAAAAAAACTTAAATCGTTTTTATTAGCATTCTTTGTCACTTCAACACAGTCTCCATGCCTATGCAAATCCTGCCTCCTTCATTTGTGCTTCCCTCTATATCTTTAGCTTGCATAGCAGAAAATTTGTGGACTGTCCTGGTTTTGGCTGGGATAGAGTTATTTCTCTTTCCAGTAGCTGGTATAGTGTTATGTTTTGGGTTCAGTATGAGAAGAATGTTGATAACACACTGATGTTTTCAGTTGTTGCTAAGTAACATTTAGTCTAAAGTCAAGGATTTTTCAGGTTGTGATGCCCAGCCAGTGAGAAAGCTGGAGGGGCACAAGAAGTTGGGAGCGGACACAGCCAGGGCAGCTGACCCCAGCTGGCCAACGGGGTATTCCATACCATGTGACATCCCATCTAGTATATAAACTGGGGGGAGTGGGGGTGGGGGAATCGCTGCTTGGAGACTAACTAGGCATCGATTGGTAGGTGGTGAGCAATTGCATTATGTATCACTTGTATATTCTAATCCTTTTATTATTACTGTTGTCATTTTATTAGTGTTATCATTATTAGTTTCTTCTTTTGTGTTCTATTAAACCATTCTTATCTCAACCCATGAGTTTTACTTCTTTTCCCAATTCTCTCCCCCATCCCACTGGGTGGGAGGGGGAAGTGAGTGAGCAGCTGCGTGGTGCTTAGTTGCTGGCTGGGGTTAAACCACGACAGTCCATTTTGGCGCCCAACATGGGGCTCAAAGGGTTGAGATAACAACAAACCTGACCAGAGCTTGTTAAAACAAATTTATAAGCATTCATTTTATTGGTCTAATAGTCGCTGGTCACTATGTTGATTTATGTGTTCTTAGAGCTGTTGCTCTGGTTTTTAAAGTTCTGTTACGTATCACCTCACTTGCTGTATGTAGTCCCTATGCTGCTGCTTATCATCTGTGGGAGGTGGATTAAGGTTTTTGCTTTGATGTGTTGTGTAATACTGGTTTATGGTATGATAAAGTTATCGGTCATGGGATTTGTAGCGTTCGCTACATATCCAGGTGCCACGATCAGATCACTGGTCGACCCAGACCAGGGAAAGAGACAGATAACACACGTGATGTGAGTGCCAACTTCCGCCTTTTATTGCGCAGTTAATTCCTTTTATACTAACAAGGGCAGGCAGGGTTACAGGTGTGTCATAGGGCTGCGACTAACCCTCCACCTTTCTGTGACATCGCGAGATCTTCCGAACGCCAAGCCCTACATCTCCCCCTCCCTATGACTAGTTTCTATAGTTATAAACAATCACACACAAAGGAATAACTAAGAAAGCGCTACGATCGTAAGTGTATTCCTACAACTAAGTTGAAGCATTGCATCTTAAGCATACCTAAATGTAAATCACACAAGCGGTAAATGGAAAGTTAAGGCTTGAGAAGAATTACTTCTACTACGTTATAAAGCTTATCATTGGCACGTCGATGTTAAGGCTTGCCGTCTAAAGCATCCAGAGTCCCGGCGGTGAGTAGTTTTAACTCCTCTGTTGATACAAAATATTCTCAGCTCAGTCTCTGACATCTGGACCCTATAAGACACGCACGGATGGGCTCCGAAAGGGACGTCGTCTGGATGCACATCAGACCCCCACTTGGTACTGCCCGCAGTACCAAAGATCTGTAGCAGATACCCAAGGTGTCACAGGCCAGAAGAAGATGCTGGCAATCTGTAAAGAAAAACACTCAAACACTATAAGGTTAGAGCAGGACGAACCATGCGGCTAGGGACCCATTTCAGCAACCCTTCAGGCGTCTGTACACAGGCATACCCTCTCCCAAGACAACGCAGCTCAAACGGCCTCTCCCATTGGCGTGTCTGGAAATCGCGCACGCAGACCAGCGGGAAAGGACCTTTTTCTTCCGTGTTTGTAAAATGTCGCTGCGCCGCCGTCTGTTCCAGGTCCCCTCGAACCGTCTGATTTAATGAGGTTAATGCAGTTAATAGAAGACGCTGTGTACGGAGGGCAGGCATGTTATCTTGTAGCCAGGATGGCTCCTCCTGCTCCCCCTCCCTAAGCCGATCGAGCAAGGTCTTTAAGGTCCTATGTGCTCACTCTACAATAGCCTGGCCGGTGCTGTTATACGGGATGCCATGTACAAGATTGATACCCCAGATTGCACAAAACCGTTTTACCTTTTCTCCCGTATAAACCGCACCATTGTCTGTCTTAATCTGTTGTGGAATACCTAATTGAGCTATGCAAGCACGCCAGTGTTGTATAACTGCCAAACTATTCTGTTTAGTATGCGCTGTAGCAAGAATATACCTACTATAAGTGTCTACCGTAACATGTAAATACTGCTGTGGCTTAAAGGGAACATATTCTGTAATATCCGTTTGCCAAATCTGATTTGGTCGTAAACCACGAGGGTTGACCCCAGCTTCCCAGAGGGGTCCTTGGGCACAATGAGGGCAAGCTGCGACAATTTCTTTGGCTTCAGCACAAGAAATGCCTGTCAACGTCACCAAGCCTCGTGGACCGCAGTGCAAAAGGCGGTGCAGTGTTATCGCACGTGCCCTCGCTGGCGTGCTGTTATCATCGCCAACGGCAGCCAAAAGTGCTTGCGCCGCCTGGTCAGCGCGGCTGTTCCCTTCAGCCAGTGGTCCTGGAAGACCAGAGTGACTGGCAACATGAACAGGGAAAACGGGTGCACTGCGTAACTGTAAAGCGTTCAGCAACACGCCAGCTATCTCTGTAGAAGAAGCTAGCGCCCATTCCCCTGCCACCAATAGCTTATACACATATAATGAATCCATGACCACATTTAAAGGCTCTGTCAGCCAACGCAATAAGGCCATGGTGACCGCTTTGGCTTCCAGAAACTGTACTGAGCAACTCGGTTCAGTATAGACCACCTCATGCCACACCCCATCTTCCTTCCAAACACAAACAGCTTTACTGGTTTTGGAGGATGCATCAGTAAATATTGTGCGCCCGGCATTAGGGTGTTTCGACACATGCTGCACTGGAAGAATGGGTAGGGCATGTAAGATTTCCCCGCAAGGATGGACCTCATATCCCACTATTGTTCCCGTAAATTCTGCTAAGGCACCCTGTAATGCCAAGACCTGTGGATAGACCAGATTCCATTGAGTTAGGGAGCAGGGTAAGACAATGCGGTTCGGTTCTCTGCCAGTAAAATGTTGACAAGCCCCATGGCAATGCATAATCATGGCAGCTACTAACAGCGGCCAAGTAATGACAGCTGTGTGTGCTCTACCCTGATGTAACCACGCAAAAGGCCACTCTGGACCTTCTGCAGTCTGTATTAGTACACCGTGACAACTCTGGCCACAAAAAGCCGTGCATCAATTGGCTGTGAGGGCCAAAACCTCTGCAGACCCCACTGCTGGGCCCGTTGGGCTATGTTTTCTAGTAATGCACGTTGTAATGGTTGCAGTACACGTGGCGTTCGTAACGGTCCCCCCCCCCCCCCCCCGGAGTAGCTGGTACAAGAGGTTCATTTCATCTTCCGCAATCGGGATGAAATTTCTCAGCCATAACAGTTTACCTACTAACTTTTGGGCATCATGTAACGTACATACTTGGTCAGGGACCATAAAACTTTGAGCAGTGACTGTGCGGGGGGTTAAATGAGTGCCCAAGTAACTAACAGAAGACCCAATTTGTGTCTTATTGGGAGATATATGTAGGCCATATTCACTCAATTGATGGACTGTCTGATCATAGAG
This sequence comes from Astur gentilis, assembly GCF_929443795.1. Classification (NCBI taxonomy): domain Eukaryota; kingdom Metazoa; phylum Chordata; class Aves; order Accipitriformes; family Accipitridae; genus Astur; species Astur gentilis. The sequence goes on along the minus strand of NC_064918.1, from coordinate 3,350,711 downwards.
GCGTTGCAACACAGTCATCTTGGTGAGACAGCAAAATGTCATCCATGTAATGTATAATGGTGGCCTCCGGGTGGTCTTTTCGCAGAGAATGCAAGGCTTTACCTACCGCGATCTGACAAAGAGTTGGCGAATTTTTCATGCCTTGGGGGAGCATTTTCCACTGATACCGCTGCATAGGTGCTTGATGGTTCCTCTCCGGGATAGAGAATGCAAACCGCTCACGATCTCCTGGATGCAAGGGAATACTGAAAAAACAATGTTTTATATCAATCACAATAACAGCTTGTCCTTTCGGCACAATGGCCAGGGAGGGCAACCCCGGCTGTAACGCCCCCATGTCCTGCAGGCAGGCATTGACTGCTCGCAAGTCATGCAGGAGCCGCCACGCTCCTGACTTTTTCTTTATGACAAATACAGGAGTATTCCAGGGACTAGTGGAAGGTTCAAGGTGGCCCATTTGCACTTCCCTTTGCACTAATTGCACTACTGCCGCCCGCTTTTCTTCAGTCATTGGCCACTGCTCCACCCACACTGGCTTGTCTGTTAGCCAAGTGAGCTTCAAAGGACGGCAGACAGCAGTGGCCATCATTAAAAATCCGTGGAAAGGTGACATCCCCAGCTCTGCAGGCAGCAACGTCCAAGGATGGCTGTTGGGACCACTGCCACCATTGGGTTGCACCATGCTACCCTATCAGCATCTGCAGTAGCTGTAGGCTGAGCAAGAGTGATCTTTACCAGGGCTTCACTTTTCTTCGATTCCTGTGCCCCCCCCACCCCTATCAGTTGACCTTGTGTTGTGGTGGGCCACCCTGGGGGCCAGACATGAACCGGAATCACCGTGACATCTGCCCCCGTATCTAATAGGGCCAGTAAGGTAATGCTTCGTGGGGAAAGGGGCGATCCCACCTCTAAAGTGATTACGCATTCGGGGCGGGTTTTCATACCCATAGTCAGTGCTATCTGGGCAACAGGAGGAACTGTTGTTACATTGCCCTGATCCTGTGTCTCCGTGTCGGTACTCAGTTCCACGGAAGTGTCGTTTGATCCTGAGGTATCATCGTTGGGTCCTGCACAATATTCAAAGGGGAGGGCCCGGACCCCTTCCCTCCCCTCACCCCGTTTCCCGACAACGGTTGTCGGTGTTTCGTGCAACACGGAGCCCCCTGCTGGGTCCCGTGTACACAGGAGTCTCGAGCCCTGTGTCCGGGCTTACCACATTTCCAGCAACGGAGGTTACCCGCCCCCATTTCCTGAGCCGACCCTCCGGGTTTAGTTGCGCAATTCCTTGCTATATGACCCCTACCCCCACACCGGTGACAAACGCCCGTACTCCCTTGGAAAACTTGTTCCAAAGGCGCTGCTAGCGGACGCGATTCTTGTTGTTGTTCCCTTTCCAGTACGTGACGTATCATTTCGCCCAGCGATGCGTTCGCTGGCAAATGAGAATCGCTGCAGTTTGTGGGTTGGCTTGAGCCTTAGAACACTCAACTACAATCGCTGCCTTAGCCGTCTCTGGAAGGTTTGCGGCCTGTACAGCAAGCTGAAGCCGATCTAAAAAGGCTGTAAACCTCTCTGCAACCCCCTGGCGAATCTTCACCCAAGGGGGATCTGCTCTATCCATAGCCGCGACACGTTTGAACGCGGCCAAAGCGGTAGTGGCGACTGCCGCAAACTCACGTCCGCGCATGCCCTGTGCCTGCGCCTGAGGTGTCGCAAACTGCCCCTCCCCCATGAGCTGCTCTATGGTCACTCCCGCTAGGTGGTGACCAGGATCTTGAGCATCGGTCACGATCTTAAGGCACTGAGCTCGCCACTCCTCCTTAAACAACAGCAGCAATGATGGGGGCAGAACCCCTCTCATCAGCTGCATCACGTCAAAGGGCGCAACAGGCGTTGAAAGCAGACATTCGAACAAAGTGAGCGCCTGCACAGTACTCGCGAGTTCCCGAACGGTCTTTACGTCAAAAGGCGTCCACTCATACCCTCCCCGTGCCGCCGCCCGAATAGGGAGGACGACTGGCTGAAACTGCACCCCTGAAAGGCAGCATTCCTTGGCAATCAGCCGCCAATCTGTGCCCTTCTGGGCACCCCTTTCCTGGCCATCCCCGTCCCCCTCTGTGGGGGGCATTAGCGGCACCACACGCTCCGCGTTCTGTATGGCCCCCTCAAGCCTCCACAATAGACCCTGTACTCTCTGCAATGTGTTCGATTCCTCCTCTGACCGAACCTGTGGCGCAGGTTTCGATCGCTTCCGTATTGCGCCACGCGCCTTCTCCTCATCAGAACTATCGGAGTCGCCATGTACTGGCACCTCACGCCACTTCCGGAAGGGTTCGGACGGGGGCTCGACCCGCTCCGGCAAAGGCGCGGCAGATGGCGCAGCAGGCTGGGGCTCTGGCAAAGGTCCAACAAGTACAGGCTCCGCTGACGCAGAGGGCTCAATCCCGGGAGGCTCAGTCCGCTCTCCCAACAAAGGCACCTGATTCCCCTCACATGGGGGTGTTTCTTCCTCCGTCACCGTTTCTAACCCCCGTAGCCTCCTAATTGTTTCCTCCACGGGTGGTCGTCCCTCCCACTGTCTCAACTTACGGTATAAATGTCCCTTAACATCCCTGCCTGGAACCCAGTCCAAGAGACATTCCTCTAAGTCCTTCTGAAGCGCCTGTCGTAATTCTTCCCAGGGAAACTTCCGGGGGGGGGGGGGGCGCATCCGGCCCCGCTGGTGCCGTTTCAATAGGAAAAACCTTCGCCTCCACCGTACCTCCCTCGTCCCCGCCCTTCATCAGAGAGAGATCGGTCTGCGTGCCCCGCTCCACGACCGCCCACTCCGTCTGAGTTGCAATCCCTGGGGGCACCGTCTCCCGCTGTTCCTGGGGCGGTGCCTCATCCGCGAACAAAGCAGTTCGCACCGCCAACCAGCACGCCCCGATTTTCCGTCCTTCCGTAACCACCCTCTCCACTTTTCCCCAGGTTTGCAACCGCTCGGTAGCTCCGCGCTCGCCCCGAGCACTGCCTGGAGCAGAAGTTCCCGGATCTCTCCCCATTTCGTGGTTTTTAAAACTTCTCTGGGAGAGCCTATGCCTCCCCGGCGCAGCATCCACTGGATACGTTCGCCCGTGGGGCCCTTCTTAATCGTTCCCCGGGCACCCACCTCATCAGCTAACATCTTCAATACCTTAATCACCTGCTCAAGCGCCATCGTCGCTGTGCGACCGATCACGTCGGGGTCACCACTATGTAGCGTTCGCTACATATCCAGGTGCCACGATTGGATCACTGGACGACCCAGACCAGGGAAAGAGACAGATAACACACATGGTGTGAGCGCCAACTTCCGCCTTTTATTGCGCAGTTAATTTCTTTTATACTAACAAGGGCAGGCGGGGTTACAGGTGTGTCATAGGGCTGCGACTAACCCTCCACCTTTCCGTGACATCGCGAGATCTTCCGAACGCCAAGCCCTACAGGATTAATCTGGTATTTGCACTCAGCATTGTTGTCACCTCTATACTGCGGGAGCCATCTGTGGGAAACTATTAATAATTACACCATTTACCTTTCCTCCTTGGAAAACCAGTCTATGGGTGGGGTACCTTTCTTCCCCTCTCCTTTCTCCTTCAGTCCAGTTACAATGGTGTTTGAGAATTTTGAAAAATTTGAATATTCTTGGGATGTTGGGACCAGCACGGTCGTAGCCCTACTGCTAGGAATTAGCATGCTCCTGAATGTTGTTCAGCTCTTGTTTAAGGTTAAACAACTATTGAAGAAGATCACCCAGAGATCTGCCCCGAGGCTAGATAATGATGAGTGGCAGAGTATGGGCAAGTACCTAGAAAAGTGGGCACCTCCAATGTTTTGGAAATTCACCCCTGAACAAGTTCAGAATCCAGAAGAACTAGTAAAATATTTGGAAAAAGTATGCTGTCACCCCGGCAGCTCCAGAGAGATACAAATCACTGCAACGTGCTGGGGCCTGGCCCATGCCTATCGAGCCCTGTTCGACACCACTCAGTACCCTCAAGGGGAAGAGAAGGTCTCTGGACCTAACAAAAAGACGATGAGCACTGTGGCTACCCAAACCTCGACAATGGGCACTGCAGCCCTTCCAGCCCTGGCGACAAGCACTGCGGCTACCCAAACCCCGGCGACGGGTACTGCAACTGAACCAGTGAACCAACCCACAGCAGTATCAGTTGCCCCTGTACATAAGAAGAAATATACAAAAAAATCAGTTCGCTTAGCGAAGGATGAAGGTGAACCAGGGTCATCATGGGAACAGGAAGAAGAGGCAGAACCAAAGGTAATCACCCGGTCCCTATCCTTGAGTGAGCTGTGGGATATGCGAAAAGATTTTGGATGCTGTATAGGTGAGCATATTATTGTGGGAGCAGCTTGGAACACCTGGCTTTTGTTTTCAAGAGTGACTGTTAGAATTTGTTGTGCTGCATGTTTGCCAAGCCTTTGAAGAAGTAGTTTTACAAGGTCAGGTTGGAGGATGGCCTGGTGTATGTCTGGGAAGATGTGGTTGAAGACAGTCATGAGTATGTGTATGGAATGTGTTTATCTTTGTTCTGAGGACTGGCAAACATCCCAGCTGAGCCAGATATGCCCTCCTGTGTTGGTAATATTGGCTGTATGCTGTTAGTTCTTTCTAGATCTTTGTTGAAACATATATAAGCTAGATTTAAACGTGGTGTAACTGTCAGCTGCAATCAGTCAGCGGCGAGGCCAGCAGAGGCAACGGTAAGTTGGCGGCTAAGCGGTAGATTGAGGCGGACTGGGAGGTTCCCGGAGCCCCGGGGAAGAGCAGAGGGACCGTCCAGAGCCGGCAGCTCTCGCGAGAGAGGCTGACGCGGAGTGGGTGTTGCCAGGGGCAACCGTGGGGAGATTTAAACGGCCTTGAGGAGCATCGGTGACTAGGGTGTGGTGCGGCAGTTTGCGCAGGCAGGGTGCAGCCTCTTCCCTTCCCTCCTCTCTTCCCAGCTCGAGAAGGCTACTCAAGCGGTGGGCATCGGCCCAGAGGGAGACCCAGGTATAGATGCCATTCGGGTGAAAGCCATTGTTAGGAAAAATGTGGTGATGCAGACAGAGCTCCCGAGCAAACGTGCAGCTGTCCAGGTCTCTGGCTGCAGGGAGTGCCTGAGTCTATCGCTGATGATGGAGGGCAGCTGGGGCACCTCCTGTGTGAGGTGTGACCAGGTGGATGATCTGCTCAGCCTGGTGGCAGAGCTGAAGGAGGAAGTGAAAAGGTTGAGGAGTATCAGGGAGTGTGAGAGGGAGATAGACCCACACCCTACCATCCCTGAGTTAGAGGCAGCAGATGGAGGCTCCAAAAGAAGTGGAGGTTCTCCTGCCCTCTTGCCAGCAGGCAGGAGGGGACCTAAGAGATGGAGGGGAACGGATACAGGTCCCTGCTTGGGGAGGCAGGTGAATCCCCTCCCGGTCTCCCTCACCTTCCCAGTTGCCCCTATGCAACAGGTATGGGGCTCTGGAACTTGAGGACCAGGTCAATGAAGATCAGGGTGTAGATGAAGCCCTATCTAGGGAGGTGCCTAGGCTCAGTCAGGCAGCCCCATGCATTCTCACATCTTCTGAAAAAAGAAAAAGGAGGGTAATTGTCGTAGGTGACTCCCTTCTGATGGGGACAGAGGGCCCAATATGCAGACCTGACCCATCCCACAGGGAAGTCTGCTGCCTCCCTGGGGCCCGGGTAAAAGACATTACCAGGGAACTCCCTGGTCTGGTTTGGACCTCTAATTATTACCCATTGCTGGTTGTGCAGGTTGGCAGTGATGAGATTGCAGAGAGAAATCCAAAGGCAATCAAAAGGGACTTCAGGGCGCTGGGGTGATTAGTGGAAGGATCGGGAGCACAGGTAGTGTTTTCCTCAATCCCTTCAGTAGCAGGGAAATACACTGTAAGGAACAGGAAAACACACCTGGTTAATACGGGGCTCAGAGGCTGGTGCCATCAGTGGAATTCTGGGTTTTTTAATTGTGGGGAGGTTTACACGGCACTGGGCTTGTTAGCAACAGATGGTATCCAGCTATCTCAAAGGGGTAAAAGAATCCTCGCTTGTGAGATGGTGGGGCTCATAGAAAGGGCTTTAAACTAGGTTTGAAGCAGGTAAGGGATAAAACTAGGCTCACCAGTGATGAGCCTGGGGGCAGCGTGCCGATGTTAGGGGTGGATTTGATAGGCCAGCTCAAATGCATTTATGCCAATGCACGCAGCATGGGCAATAAACAGGAGGAGCTGGAAGCCATCGTGCAGCAAGATAGCTATGACTTAGTCGCCATCATGGAAACATGGTGGGACAACTCCCACGACTGGAGTGCTGCAATGGATGGCTACAAGCTCTTCAGAAGGGATAGGCAAGGAAGGAGAGGTGGTGGAGTGGCTCTCTATGTTAGGGTGTGTTTTGACTGTACAGAGCTACATGATTGTGATGACAAGGTGTAGGGTTTAGGGATTAATCCGTGCGGGGCCCGGACGACAGAACACCAATGTGATGATTAAAGTCGCCAGTTTATTGAGCTTAGCTAATCATTTTTATACAATTCTCTAAGTTGTTGAGAGACTTTGATTGGCTACTACATGCAAGCGCTTGGTGTCCACGCGCACAAGCATAAGCGGTGATTGGTTACATTGGTACTGTCCACGCGCACAAACATAAGACATAATTGGTTGTGTTAATTAAAGCATACAAGACTTGTCTTAGTCCAATTGGTCAAGATAAGCCCCTGAATTGAGGTTGTTTGTGCCAAGTTCCCTTTATTGTGCAATGTGCACCTGTGTTTTCCTAATTGGGATCTTTCTTCTTCTATCTTCTTATTTATTCTGTTCAAGGCCTTCTAAAGGCGCCTGGAACAGTCTTGTGACCATGAGCTATTTTCAGGTCCAATAACTAAGTTCCATATAACTGAACCCTACAACAAGGTGGAGTGCTTATGGCTAAGGATGAGAGGGAAGGCCAATAAGGCAGATATTGTGCAGGGAGTCTGTTATAGACCAGGTTGAAGAGACGGATGAATCGTTCTACAAAAAGCTGGCAGTAATCTCAGAATCGTGTGCTCTTGTCCTCGTGGGGGACTAAAACTTTCCAGACGTCTGCTTGAAATACAACACAGCAGTGAGTAAACAATCTAGGAGGTTCCTGGAGTGTGTGGAAGATAACTTCCTGACACAGGTGGTAGGTGAGCCAACCAGGGGAGGAGCCTTGCTAGATCTGTTGTTTATGAACAGGGAAGGACTGGTGGGAGGTGTGATGGTCGGAGGCCGTCTTGGGCTTAGCAACTGTGAAATGATAGAATTTTCAATTTTTGGTGAGGCAAGGAAGGTGGTGAGCAAAACCACCACTATGGACTTCCGGAGGGCAAACTTTGGCCTCTTCGAGGCACTGGTTGAGAGAGTCCCTTGGGAGACGGTCCTGAAGGGAAAAGGGGTCCAGGAGGAATGGACATTCTTTAAGAAGGAAATCTCAATGGCTCAGGACCAGGCTATTCCCATGTGCCGCAAGTTGAACCACCGAGGAAAACGACCGGCCTGGCTGAACGGGGAGCTTTTGCTAGGAGTCAAGAAAAAAAGGAGAGTTTATCATCTCTGGAAGAAAGGGTGGGCAACTTGGGAGGAGTACAGGGATCTTGTTAGGTCATGCAGAGAGGAAATTAGAAAGGCAAAAGCTCAGCTAGAACTAAATCTGGCCGCTGTCGTAAGGGACAACAAAAAATGTTTTTACAAATATTTTAACAGTAAAAAGAATCCCAAGGAGAATATCTATCCTTTAATGGATACAGAAAGGAGCATTGCCACCAGAGATGAGGAAAAGGCTGAGGTACTTAATGCCTTCTTTGTTTCAGTCTTTACTAGGGAGACCAGTTATCCTCAGGGTACTCTGCCCCCTGAGCTGGAAAGCGAGGATGAAGAGCAGAATATACCCCCCTTAATCCAGGAGGAAATAGTTAGTGACCTACTATGCCATCTGGACACTCACAAATCTATGGGACCTGATGGGATCCATCCAATAGTACTGAGGGAACTGGCGGAGGTCCTTGCCAAGCCACTCTCCATCATTTATCAGCAGTTCTGGTCAACGGGGGAGGTCCCAGAGGATTGGAGGCTTGCCAATGTGACTCCCATTTACAAGAAGGGTCAGAGGGAGGATCTGGGGAACTACAGGCCTGTCAGCCTGACCTCAGTAACGGGGAAGATTATGGAACGGTTTGTCTTGAGAGCACTCACATGGCAAGTCCAGGACAAGCAGGGGAATAAGGCCCAGTCAGCATGGGTTTATGAAAGGCAGGTCCTGCTTGACCAACCTGATCTCCTATGACCAGGTGACTCACCTAGTGGATGAGGGAAAGGCTGTGGATGTTCTCTTCCTTGACTTCAGCAAGGCCTTTGACACTGTCTCTCATGACAGACTCCTTGAGAAGCTGGCGTCTTATGACTATGACAAGTGTACTCTTCACTGGGTAAAAAACTGGCTGGATGGACGAGCCCAGAGGGTTGTGGTCAATGGGGTGTGTCCTGGGTTCAGCTGGGATAGAGTTAATTTTTACAGGAACCTGGGAGGTGGGGGCATAGCCGGGGCAGCTGACCTGAACTAGCCAAGGAGCTATTCCATACCATGTGACATCATGCTCAGTATATAGATGGGGAGCGGGCCGGGGGGTGGTCTCTGTTTTCGGTGGGGGAAGTGGCGGAGCGTTGGGTCCCGGGTGGTGAGCAGTTGCACTGTGCATCACTCTTTTTGTATACTTTTTCATTAGTGCCGTTGTTGTTGTTGTAATTTTTTCTTTGTGTTTGTCCCAGTAAACTGCCTTTATCTCAACCCTCGAGGTTCCAGTTTCTTTTTCTTTTCTCTCCTCCGTCTCCTCCCCATCCCACCGGAGGGGGGCGGAGTGAGCGAGCGGCTGCGTGGTCCTTTGTTACCGGCTGGGCTGAAACCACGACAGTCCTTTTTGGCGCCCAACGTGGGGCAGAAAGGGTTGAGATAACGACAGATCTGGCCAGAGCGTGTTGAAAGAAATTTGTCAAACGCATTTCTTAGATAAATAGATGTTAGTCACAATGTTGTTTCATTTGTTTACATGGTGGCGTTTTGTAAGCTCTTATATGCTCTATGTATTGCCTGTGGTTGCGCATCTCATCTCTGGGAGAGTGATTGGGAGTATCATTTTGCTGTACTGGGCAATGTCGACTTATGAAATGATTACATCACTGGTCATGAGGTTAAGCTGGTATCTGTATAAGGCAGTGATATCATTTCCATACTTTGGGCACCTTCTGTCGGATTTTATCGGTAATTACACCCCATCCATGGGGAAGTTAAGTGGGGATACTTCCCCCTGTCTGTTTGCCTCCCTTTCCTCCTTCCGACTAATTACAACAGCTTTTGAGAATTTTGAATATCCTTGGGATGCGCAAGCCAGTGTGCTGTTAGTGCTATGCCTCCTGACTATGTTTCAGGTCTTGTTTAGGGCTACAAAAAGGCTGTTTAAGAGGACCACTCAGAGATCTCCCCCAAAGCTGGATATTCATGGGTGGCACGGCATGTGGGAGGATATAGGCAGGTATCTAGAGAACTTCTGACCGCCAGTGGCTTGGAAGTTCACTCCCAAACAACTACAGGACCCTCATGAAGTGGTAGAAAATTTGAAAGAACAATGCTGTGGCTATCCCAGAGACACACAACTCACTACATTGTGCTGGGCCCTGGCCAGTATCTACCAAACACTGCTTGATATTATGCAGCACCCTCAGGGGGAAAAGATGGAAAACAGGACAACAAGCACCGTGGCTGCCCCTACCATGACAACAGGTACCATGACTACCCCTACCCCGGTGACAGACACTGCAGCTAAACCAGAGAACCAACCTGTGCCAGTATCAGTCGCCCCTGTACAGAAAAAGAAACACACAAAGAAATCAGTTCGCTTGGTGAGAGATGAAGATGAACCAGGGTCATCGCGAGAACAGGAGTAAGAGCCAGAACCTGAAATAATTACCCGATCCCTATCCATGAGTGAGTTGCGTGACATGCGAAAAGATTTTAGCCGCCACCCAGGTGAGCACATTGTTACCTGGCTGCTCCGATGCTGGGATAGTGGGGCTAGTAGTGTGGAATTAGAGGGTAAGGAAGCCAAGTAGCTGGGATCTCTGTCTAGGGAAGGGGGCATCGACAAGGCGATTGGGAGAAAAACACAAGTCCTTAGCCTCTGGAGGTGACTTCTGTTAGGTGTAAAGGAAAGATACCCCTTCAGGGATGAAGTTACATGTCACCAAGGCAAGTGGACCACCATGGAGAGAGGTATCCAGTACCTGAGAGAATTAGCCGTGCTGGAGGTGATTTATAATGATTCAGAAAATGCGCAGTCACCCACAGATCCAGATGAAGTCCAATGCACACAACCCATGTGGCAGAAGTTTCTACGAAGTGCACCACCAACCTATGCCAACTCGTTGGCAGTGGTGTCCTGGAGAGAAGGCTATGGACAAACGGTGGATGAATTAGCTGTCCAAGTCTGGCAATACGAAGGAAGTCTCTCTTCCTCCCTACGGGCCTGTGTCTCAGCTGTAGAGGAGTTGTCCCGAGAGTTCCAGCAATTCAAAGTGGATCTGTCCTCCTCCTCACCTGTACAGGCCCGCATCGCAGTTATTGGGAGTAAGCGTTCCTCTGCCCAAGAGAGAGGAGAGAGAAAGTACACACGATGGGCTAACCTGTGGTTTTACGTGCATGACTATGGAGAGGACATGAGGAAGTGGGATGGAGAACCTACCTCAGTCTTGGATGTACGGGTACGGGAGTTGCGAAAAAAGCAACCAGGAAAGAGAATTCTTCTTGGAAAACTGCTGCTCCAGTTTCCTGTGAGCAGTCCCCCAGGACGCAGTAGATGGGCTGATCTCATTTCTGATCCCCTTGAAGGAACTTCTGATTCACGTGTGCAGAAAGTGAGTAATGGATATTCTAACCAGGATTAGAGGGGCCCTGCCTCCAGCCAGGTGGAGGAGAGGGACAACCGAGTCTACTGGACAGTGTGGATTCGATGGCCTGGCACATCAGACCCACAGGAATATAAGGCTCTAGTGGACACTGGTGCACAATGTACCCTAATGCCATCTAGTTATAAAGGGGCAGAACCCATCTGTATCTCTGGTGTGACAGGGGGATCCCAAGAGCTAACCGTATTGGAAGCTGAAATGAGTCTAACTGGGAATGAGTGGCATAAACACCCCATTGCGACTGGCCCAGAGGCCCCGTGCATCCTTGGTATAGATTATCTCAGGAGGGGGTATTTCAAGGACCCAAAAGGGTACCGTTGGGCCTTTGGTATAGCTGCCTTGGAGATGGAGGAGATTGAACAGCTGTCTACCCTGCCGGGTCTCTCCCAAGACCCTTCGGTTGTGGGGTTGCTGAAGGTTGAAGAACAACAAGTGCCAATTGCTACCACGACGGTGCACCGGCGGCAATATCGCACCAACCGAGACTCCCTGATCCCCATCCATAAGTTGATTTGCCAATTGGAGAGCCAAGGAGTGATCAGCAAGTCTCACTCACCCTTTACTAGTCCCATATGGCCCGTGCGGAAATCCAATGGGGAATGGCGACTAACAGTAGATTATCGTGGGCTGAATGAAGTCACGCCACCGCTGAGCGCTGCTGTGCCAGATATGTTAAAGCTTCAATATGAACTGGAATCAAAGGCAGCTAAGTGGTATGCCACAATTGACATTGCTAATGCATTTTTCTCCATTCCTTTGGCAGCGGAGTGCAGACCTCAGTTTGCTTTCACTTGGAGGGGCATCCAGTACACATGGAATCGACTGCCCCAGGGGTGGAAACACAGCCCCACCATTTGTCATGGACTGATCCAGGCTGCACTAGAAAAAGGTGAAGCTCCAGAGCACCTGCAATATATTGATGACATCATCGTATGGGGCAACACGGCAGAAGAAATTTTTGAGAAAGGGAAGAAAATAATCCAAATCCTTTTGAAGGCTGGTTTTGCCATAAAAGAAAGTAAGGTCAAGGGACCTGCACAGGAGATCCAGTGTTTGGGAATAAAATGGCAAGATGGACGTCGTCAGATCCCAATGGACGTGATCAACAAAATAGCAGCTATGTCCCCACCAACTAATAAAAAGGAAACACAGGCTTTCTTAGGTGTTGTGGGTTTTTGGAGAATGTATATTCCAAATTACAGTCCGATTGTAAGCCCTCTCTACCAAGTTACTCGGAAGAAGAACGATTTTAAATGGGGGCCTGAGCAACGACAAGCCTTTGAACAGATTAAGCAGGAGATTGTTCACGCAGTAGCTCTTGGGCCAGTCCGGACAGGACAAGATATTAAAAATGTGCTCTACACTGCAGCTGGGGAGAATGGCCCTACCTGGAGCCTTTGGCAGAAAGCACCTGGGGAGACCCGAGGCCGACCGCTGGGGTTTTGGAGTCGGGGATATCGAGGATCCGAGGCTCGCTATACTCCAACTGAAAAAGAGATACTGGCAGCATATGAAGGAGTTTGAGCTGCCTCAGAAGTGGTTGGTACTGAAACACAGCTCTTCTTAGCAGCCCGACTGCCAGTGCTGGGCTGGATGTTCAAAGGGAAAGTTTCCTTTACACATCACACGACTGACGCCACGTGGAGTAAGTGGATTGCACTGATCACACAGCGGGCTCGCATAGGAAACCCCAGTCTCCCAGGAATGTTAGAAGTGCTCACGGACTGGCCAGAAGGCAAAGATTTTGGAATGCTGCCAGAGGAGGAGGTGACACGGGCTGAAGGGGCCCCGCTGTATAATAAACTGCCAAAAAATGAGAGGCAATATGCCCTGTTCACTGATGGGTCCTGTCGCATTGTGGGAAAGCACCGGAGGTGGAAGGCTGCTGTATGGAGTCCTACACGACTAGTTGCAGAAACTGCTGAAGGAGAAGGCGAATCGTGTCAGTTTGCAGAGGTGAAAGCCATCCAGCTAGCGTTAGACATTGCTGAAAGAGAAAAGTGGCCAGTGCTCTATCTCTATACTGACTCATGGATGGTGGCAAATGCCCTATGGGTGTGGCTACAGCAATGGAAGAAGGGCAATTGGCAGCGCAGAGGTAAACCCATCTGGGCTGCCGCACTGTGGCAAGATATCTCTGTTCGGATAGAGAAGCTAGTGGTAAAAGTACGTCACGTAGATTCTCATGTACCCAAGAGTCGAGCCACTGAAGAACATCAAAACAACCAGCAGGCGGATCAGGTCGCCAAGATTGAAGTGTCTCAGGTGGACCTGGACTGGCAACGTAGGGGTGAGCTATTTATGGCTCAGTGGGCCCACGATACCTCAGGCCATCAGGGAAGAGATGCAACATATAGATGGGCTCGAGATCGAGGGGTGGACTTGACCATGGACACTATCGCACAGGTCATCCATGAATGTGAAACATGTGCTGCAATTAAGCAAGCCAAGTGGCAAAAACCCCTGTCGCATGGAGGGCGATGGCTGAAATATAAACGGTGGGAGGCCTGGCAGATTGACTGTATCACACTCCCACGAACACGCCAAGGCAAGTGCCATGTGCTTACAATGGTGGAAGCAACCACTGGATGGCTGGAAACATACCCTGTGTCCCATGCCACTGCCCAGAACACTATCCTGGGCCTTGAAGAGAAAATTTTATGGCAACACGGCACCCCAGAAAGAATCGAGTCGGACAACGGGACTCACTTCCGAAACAACCTCGTAGACACCTGGGCCAAAGAACATGGTATGGAGTGGGTATATCACATCCCTTATCACGCACCGGCCTTTGGAAAAAATGAACGATACAATGGACTGCTGAAAACTACATTGAGAGCGATGGGGGGTGGAACTTTCAAGCATTGGGATACACATTTAACAAAAGCCACCTGGTTAGTTAATACTAGAGGATCTGCCAATCGGGCTGACCCCGCCCAACCACGAGTTCCAAATACTGTCCAAGGGGATAAAGTCCCTGTAGTGCGCATGAGGAGTATGTTAGGAAAGACAGTCTGGGTTAGTCCTCCCTCAAGCAGAGGCAAACCCATTCAAGGGGTTGTTTTTGCTCAAGGACCTGGGTACACCTGGTGGGTGATGCAGAAGGATGGGGAAGTTCGATGTGTACCTCAGGGAGATTTGATTTTGGGAGAGAATAGCCAGTGAATTGGGCTGTATGATATTTAACTGCTAAATAACCTGCCAATGCATGTCATTGTATCTATAGTGTCTATATGCCATATCAAGGGTATTATTGTGAGAATTATCCAAATGACTACAGGATGGACTTTTGAAACTGAGCCAAGTACAACAGTGATAGAACTTGAACTGGCACCCAGCAATTTCCTCAAGATCAACATCTTCGACCTGCAGACCAAGGGCATGAGTTGCACCAAATGTACTAGCCACAAGTTCCAGAGGCAGCGTACAACAACCCAACATCTCACACCATCTCTCTCTTATCCTGAAGAACTGTTACAACAGATAGAGCCCCCAAAATTGATGGACACATTAGAGGGATAGCCCATAGGCTAAAGGAACACTGTGCGTGTGTGTGCGAGGTCGGGGGGGTGGAGTCCATATAAGACAAGGAAAGTAGTAGTGGTTGATTGGAAAAAAAATGTAAGATCTGGGCATGATGTAGATGGTATAGAATAAGGGGTGGATAATGTCCTGGGTTCAGCTGGGATAGAGTTAATTTTTACAGGAACTTGGGAGGTGGGGGCATAGCCAGGGCAGCTGACCTGAACTAGCCAAGGAGCTATTCCATACCATGTGACATCATGCTCAGTATATAAATGGGGAGCGGGCCGGGGGGTGGTCTCTGTTTTCGGTGGGGGAAGTGGCGGAGGGTCGGGTCCCGGGTGGTGAGCAGTTGCACTGTGCATCACTCTTTTTGTATACTTTTTCATTAGTGCCGTTGTTGTTGTTGTAATTTCTTTGTGTTGTCCCAGTAAACTGCCTTTATCTCAACCCTCGAGGTTCCAGTTTCTTTTTCTTTTCTCTCCTCCGTCTCCTCCCTATCCCACAGGAGGGGGGTGGAGGATTGAGCGAGCGGCTGCGTGGTCCTTTGTTACTGGTTGGGCTGAAACCACGACAGGGTGAAATCCAATTGGCGGTGGGTCACTAGTGGTCTTTCCCCAGGGCTCTCTTTTGGGCCTGGTTCTGTTTAATATCTTTATCAATGATCTGGACGAGGGGATTAAGTGCACCCTCAGCAAGTTGGCAGACGACACCAAGTTGGGAGGCAGGGTCGATCTGCTTGAGGGTAGGGAGGCTCTAGAGAGAGATCTGGACAGGCTGGATCCATGGGCCGAGGCCAATTGTATGAAGTTCAACAAGGCCAAAGGCCGGGTCCTGCGCTTGGGTCACAGCAACTCCATGCAGTGCTACAGGCTTAGGGAAGAGTGGCTTGAAAGCTGCCTGGCAGAGAAAAACCTGGGGGTGCTGGTTGACAGCCATCTGAATATGAGCCAGCAGTGTGCCCAGGTGGCCAGGATGGCCAACGGCATCCTGGCCTGTATCAGAAATAGTGTGGCCAGCAGGTGCAGGGAGATGATTCTTCCCCTGTATTTTGCACTGGTGAGGCCACACCTTGAGTACTGTGTTCAATTTTGGGCCCCTCACTACAGGAAAGTCATTGAGTTGCTGGAGCATGTCCAGAGAAGGGCAATCAAGTTGGTGAGGGGCCTGGAGCACAAGTCTTATGAGGAGCGGCTGAGGGAACTGGGGTTGTTTAGTCTGGAGAAAAGGCGGCTGAGGGGAGACCTTATCAATCTCTACAACTACCTGAAAGGAGGTTGTAGTGAGGTGGGTGCTGGTCTCTTCTGTCAGGTGGCTGGAGATAGGATGGGAGGAAATGGTCTCAAGTTGCGGCAAGGGAGATTTAGGTTGGATATTAGGAAAAATTTCTTTACTGAGAGGGTTGTCAGACATTGGAATAGGCTGCCCAGGGAAGTGGTTGAGTCACCATCCCTGGAGGTATTAAAAAAGCGAGTAGATGGGGTACTCCAGAACATGGTTTAGTGGGCATGGTTGATGGTTCGACTCTTGAAGGTCTTTTCCAACCTAAATGGTTCTGTGATTCTTTTGTGAAATAAACAGAATCTTGTACAGATAGCTTGAGCGCTTAATTCAGTTGCCACAGATGGTGACCCTGACATGATTAAGAGAAGAAAACGATGTGACCAAGAGAAGAAGAAAAGGGGTGATTCCCCTCTATAGGGTTTAGGTATTAATCCGTGCGGGGCCCGGACGACGGAACACCAATGTGATGATTAAAGTCACCAGTTTATTGAGCTAAGCTAATCATTTTTATACAATTCTCTAAGTTGTTGAGAGACTTTGATTGGCTACTACATGCAAGCACTTGGTGTCCACGCGCACAAGCATAAGCGGTGATTGGTTACATTGGTACTGTCCACGCGCACAAACATAAGACATAATTGGTTGTGTTAATTAAAGCATACAAGACTTGTCTTAGTCCAATTGGTCAAGATAAGCCCCTGAATTGAGGTTGTTTGTGCCAAGTTCCCTTTACTGTGGAATGTGCACCTGTGTTTTCCTAATTGGGATCTTTCTTCTTCTATCTTCTTATTTATTCTGTTCAAGGCCTTCTAAAGGCGCCTGGAACAGTCTTGTGACCATGAGCTATTTTCAGGTCCAATAACTAAGTTCCATATAACTGAACCCTACACCTCTCCACTGTGGAGACCACGCAATCTAACAGGGAGAGTTTTGAAGAAGTGGCCATGACTCCGAGAAAATAGGTAACAGCAACTCCTGTGGAACGGGTGAATTGCGAGACTGGGGTAGCATGGGGTAATCAGCTTCCCAGGAGCATAAGCTCTATTTAAATGTTTTGCAGCAGATTTTACAGCCCTCTGGGTATAAAATAACAGAGGGACAAATTGCTTTGCTTTTAATATGGGTAAAGGATAATTGTAACTGGTTTCCTACAGAGGGAACTTTTGATAGCAAGTTTTGGGAAAGAGTTGGGGAATGTTTACAAAGATGAAAAAGTTTGGCATTTGGTGTATCAGAAAATTTAATTGTGTCAGGGAAATTTATTTGTACTGCACTGGTGCATTTACAGCTGGCAGAGAAAATCATATCAATACAACCTCATACTGCTTTTGAGCAGACAGTTTGTGAGCAGGCCGCTAATGAGCAGGATTCTGATTCCGATGATAATTCTTTTGAATCAGGCAAGGTGGACTCTGAAAAAGAGCCGGATTTATATCCCTCATTACCTCCACCGCCTGTACCAACACTGTTAATGCACACATCCCGCCGGCAGGCAGGCAGGCAGTGGGTGGGCAGCACGGGCTCTGCGGGGTTGTTGGCCCCCACCACCGCATACAGGTCCCCGCTGCTGCCTCCCGCCGCATTTGCACCTGCTTCGCTGCCGCGGCTGCCGCTCTGCCGCACCCCCCCCCCCCCCCCCCCCCAACTGTCTGGTACTCCCTCTCCAGGGTTTGCAGAACTTAAAACAGAACCTGGCTTTGCTGCACTGCCTGTTTCTTTCTCCTGCTAATCCCTCTAACTCTATGCCTCTGTCGAATCCTGTGGCTCCTGTTTTACAGCGGTGTGGAGAAAACACTGTAGTGCCTTCAGCTCTGCTTTTAACAGACTTTGATGCTAAATGTGACGATTCACTTAATGATTCGGGAAAAAATACAAATAGCTTGGTGCAACGCTGTCGAGAAAAAGCTCTACAGCAAGGAGATACCATGTTTACTTTTCCTGTTATATACAGACCTCATAATCCACCACAGCATGACGGTTTACCTTATGAAATGATAAAAGAATTACGGAAATCAATTCATGAAAATGGGTTACGCAATTCATTTACAATGGGACTAGTGGAAACAATTGGAGGCACTTATACTATGACTTCTTGGACTGGAAATTGCTTATGAAAACGGTGTTGACTTCTGCTCAGTATTCTGTATGGCAATTAGAATACAATGATTTGCCAGTGGAACAAATTATGGAGAACTTGTAACATATTTTGATCTATAAGTATCCCTGATGACAAGGAACAGGCCCTTACATCACACCTCAGGCACAAGCAGCTTTGCCAAAGCAAGTTTTCGATCAAGCCACTCATATCGCAATCATGGCTTTACAATGCGTACCCAAAACTGGGCAAGGTATTGCTTCGTTTGCCTCTATACGACAGGGCTCTCAGGAACCGTATGTATCTTTTATTGATCGCCTTCAAGCCGCAATAGTGCGGCAGGTATAAAATCCAGAAGCTGCAAAAGCATTATTATTTCAATTGGCTTATGAGAATGCAAATACAGACTGTCAGGCTGCACTGAAATCAGTTAGAGGAAGAGCTACTGATGTTGGGGAGTATATTAAGGTATGTCAAAACGTAGGGACAGACACTCATAGAGCTAACATGTTAGCTGCTGCACTGTCACAACAACTAAATGTTAATCAAGTTACTGTGAAATGCTTTGACTGTGGAAAATTGGGACATATGGCTAAGCAATGTCCTAAACAACAGAAATCCAAACGTGATAAACCTACAAATCAATTGTGCCCTCGTTGTAGTAAAGGATATCATTGGGCGAATCAATCCAAATCGAAATTAGACAAAGAAGGTAACCTCTTACAGGGAAACAACAAGCGGGGCGTGAGACCCGGTGCCCCGCAAACAAACAGGGTTTGGAATTCAGTGCAGGCACCACTAACCAATGGGACTGCTACACAAACAGGCAGCCCGCAAGAACCGTCTATGACCTCCAGCCCGCAACTACAGGGATTGCTAGATACTGGAGCAGATGTTTCTATAATATCAAAACAGGACTGGCCAACTTTGTGGCCATTGCAAATAGCTCTTTCTACAATTGTTGGTATAGGAGGCACTTGACAGTCCATGCAAAGTGCCAAACTTTTGTCAGTAAAGGGGCCTGAGAAGCATGAAGCATGGATTCAGCCTTATGTACTTGACTCATCTGTAAATTTGTGGGGCAGAGATTTATTGAAACAATGGCACATTACCCTAACCACAGTCAATACAAATTTATCCTAAGGGTCACTGATGTAAAACCCCTGCTCAAACTTACGTGGCTAACCTCTGCGCCCGTTTGGGTCGATCAGTGGCTGTTAAAAGGGGACAAATTGATACAAGCACATAAATTAATTCAAGAGCAGTTGCAGCAAGGACACATTGTCGCTTCAACTAGTCCATGGAACACACTGATTTTTGTTATTCCAAAAAAGTCAGGAAAATGGAGATTATTACAGGATTTACAAGTGTATTGGTTTTGTTTGGCAAGGTTTTGGTAGCGGGGGGGGGTTACAGGGGTGGCTTCTGTAAGAAACTGCTGGAAGCTTCCCCTGTGTTCGAGAGAGAGCGAGCCCATATTAGCCGGCTCTGAGACGGACCCGCCGCCGGCCAAGGCCGAGCCAATCAGTGATAGTGGTAACGCCTCTGTGATAACATTTTTAAGAAGGAAAAAAAGTTGGGACGGGGAGAAACTGCCGCCGGAGTGAGGAGTGAGAACATGTAAGAGAAACAAGCCTGCGGACACCAAGGTCAGTGAAGAAGGAGGGGGAGGAGATGCTCCAGGCGCCGGAGCGAAGATTCCCCTGCAGCCCGTGGTGAAGACCCTGGTGAGGCAGGCTGTCCCCCTGCAGTCCAGGGAGGTCCACGGTGGAGCAGATATCCACCTGTAGCCTGTGGAGGACCCCACGCCGGAGCAGGTGGGTTCCCGAAGGAGGCTGTGACCCCGTGGGAACCCCGCGCTGGAGCAGGCTCCTGGCAGGACCTGCGGATCTGTGGAGAGAGGAGCCCACGGAGCAGGCTTTCTGGCAGGACTTGTGACCCCGTGGGGGACCCGTGCTGGAGCAGTGTGCTCCTGAAGGACTGCACACCGTGGAATGGACCCATGCTGGAGCAGTTTGTGAAGAACTGCAGCCCGTGGGAATGGCCCACGTTGGAGGAGTTCGTGGAGGACTGTCTCCCGTGGGTGGGACCCCACGCTGGAGCAGGGGAAGAGTGTGATCAGCCCTCGTCCTGAGGAGGTGAAGCGGCAGAAAATAACGTGTGATGACCATAAACCCCATCCCTGTCCCCCTGTGCCGCTGGGGGGGCTTGGTGGTGAAATCCGGGAGGGTAGTTGTGCCCAGGAAGAAGGGAGGGGTGGTGGGAAGGTGTTCTGAGATTTCATTTTACTTCTCATTACCTTGCTCTGGTTGATTTGTAATAAATTGAGTATGTTTTGCAAATTGAGTCTGTTTTGCCCGTGACGGTAATAGTGAATGACCTCTCCTGTTCTTATCTCGACCCGCGAGCCTTTGTTATATTTTCTCTCCCCTATCCAGCTGAGGATGGGGGAGTGATAGAACGGCTTTGGTGGGCAGCTGGTGTTCAGCCAGGGTTAACCCATCACAACAAGCGATAAATGCAGTGTTACAACCTATGGGGATTACTCAGCCAGGGACGCCAAATCCTGCAATGATCCTTAAAGAGTGGGAATTACAAGTCATTGATTTAAAAGATTGCTTCTTCACGATTCCCTTACACCCTGATGATTGTGCACGTTTTGCCTTTTCAGTGCCTAGTGTAAATAATGCTGAGCCTATGCAGCGTTATCAGTGGACAGTGCTACCTCAGGGCATGATGAATAGTCCTACTATATGTCAGATAGTAGTTGCTGTGGCTATTCAGCTGAGCCGAGATGCATTTCCAAATGCTATAATGTATCATTATATGGATGATATTTTAATTGCAACAGAAACAACACAGTATTTGGAAAATGTTGTGCAATCTCTTGTAAATTATTTGCACACCTTTGGACTTCAAATTGCTACAGAAAAATTTCAAAAGATGCCACCCTGGAAATATTTAGGGTGGGTTCTTACAGAAAGAACAGTACAGCCTCAATCATTAAAGTTGCAGACAGATATACGAACTCTGAACAATGCTCAAAAATTATTAGGAACAATAAACTGGGTACGACCCATGTTAGGTATAACAACTGAGGAATTAAGTAATCTCTTTAACATTCTGAGAGGTGATCCTGATTTAACATCACCATGGATTTTAACTCCAGCTGCCAAGGAAGAGTTAAATTTAGTTTCACAAAAGATATCTACGTTACAAGCCCATAGAAGGGACTTGACTTTACCTGTTGATGTGTATGTCATACAAGGTCCAAAACAATCTTTTGCTATTATAGGGCAACATGATAAAGTCACTCAGAAAATTTTATATTTGGAATGGGTGTTTCTCTCTAACACTTTAAAGAAAACTATTACACAGCCTTTAGAAATGATTGTGACTGTGGTACAAAAAGCACGGTCGTGCACTCAGTGTCTCATTGGTTTTGATCCTGATACCTTGTATATTCCTTTTTCAAAACAAGATTTTGATTACTTTTTTGTTCAGTCACAATCACTGCAAATCGCATTGGCTGACTTAACAAACAAAATTTCTTTCTCACTGCCTAAATGTAAGTTACTGCAAAACCTTCATACATTAAACATCAAACCACAGACAATAGTTTCAGATACTCCTATTGTTAATGCTCATACCATTTTTGTAGATGGCTCTGCAAAAATGGGAAGAGGTGTAGTTGCCTGGCTAGATAATGGAGTATGGCAGACATCTGTTGTTTTGTTACAAAGTTCCACGCAGCGTCTGGAATTACAGGCTGTTTTACATGCTTTAGCTTTATTTCCATCAGAACCACTCAATATTGTTTCTGATTCAGAATATGTCGTCCGTGTTGTACAGCGATTACCAGGATCTTACTTAAAGGAGATAAATGATGAAGACTTATTCAACAAATTTTTGGAATTGCAAACTCCTTTAAATAAAAGAGCTTATCCTTTGTTTATTTGTCACATTAGGTCGCACACTGTGCTGCCAGGACCTTTGACTAAAGGCAATGCTGTGGCTGACTCTTTTACTGTTGGCACAGTGCAATTCCGCTCTGCCGTGCCCTCTCATTCCTTTTTTCACCAAAATGCTGCAGCATTGCAAAAGATGTTCAATTTGACAAAAGCACAGGCTAAAGATATAATTTGTTCTTGTCCAGACTGTCAAAGAGTTGCTTCTGATGCAGTGAGCATTGGAGTTAACCCACGTGGTTTACATTCTAATGAGATTTGGCAAAGTGATGTTACACATGTATCTGCCTTTGGCTCCTTGAAATTTGTGCATGTTTCTATTGATACCTTGATACCTTTTCCTCTTATATTTGTGCTACTGCTCATTCTGGAGAAAAGGCATGTGATGTTCAACAACATTGGTCACGATGCTTTGCAATTATGGGGGTTCCTCACACCATTAAAACTGACAATGGTCCAGGGTGTGTAGCTAAATCTACTCAATTATTTTTGCAACAGTGGCAGGTATCCCATGTGACAGGAATTCCACATTCACCTACTGGACAAGCAATAATTGGACGTGTGCATCATGCTTTAAAGTCCATGTTACATAAACAAAAAAGGGTGAATATGCCACCACAAGAACAGCTAGATAATGCTATGTTTACTTTGAATTTTTTAAATCGCTCACCAGACTTAATGGCCAGCACAGCGATAGATCGGTATTTTAAAATTCCTGATTCTATTTCACACAGACCTGAAGTACTGTATAAGGATCCTTTTAGTGGACCTGGTTGGAATGGACCTGTGGAACTAATCACTTGGGGGCGAGGGTATGCTTGTGTTCTTCTTCCCACAGGAACCAAGTGAATTCCAGCTAAACACGTGAAGCCATATCATGAGCCAGCGAAACCACTTGGACAACCCAATCCCACAGGTGAAGACTCTGAATTTGAAAGAGGAGAAATGAATGAGGAGGAAGCAGCACATCGAGAATGAAAAAGCTATCACATAGGGACATTTGAAGAGAATACAACAACAAGCTAGCGTGATGATGTAACGTGTATCCTACTCCAAAGAATACCTTTTTTAGCATACCTGGCAATAGTGGCCAGCAACAGTATTGTGAGAATTCTGATCCTTTTTTCTTTGCGTGGTCACTGTGGCTCGGGCGCAGCATTTTTATTGGGCCCACTGGAGGTGTTGTGCCTAAGCCACGGTGACTATATAAAAAACCCATTCCTTGTATAAGTGTCCTGGTTTCAGCTGGGATAGAGTTAACTGTCTTCCTAGTAGCTGGTACGGTGCTATGTTTTGAGTTCAGTATGAGAAGAATGTTGATAACACTGATGTTTTCAGTTGTTGCTAAGTAGTGTTTAGACTAAAGTCAAGGATTTTTCAGCTTCTCATCCCCAGCCAGCGAGAAAGCTGGAGAGGCACAAGAAGTTGGGAGGGGCCACAGCCAGGGCAGCTGACCCAAAGTGGCCAACAGGATTTCCATACCATGTGACGTCCCATCTACTATAGGAACTGGGGGGTGGGGGCGGGGAAATGCCTCTCAGGGACTAGCTGGGTGTCGGTCGGCGGGTGGTGAGCAATTGCATTTTGCAACATTTGTGCATTCCAATCCTTTTATTATTGCTGTTGTCATTTTATTAGTGTTATCATTATCATTATTAGTTTCTTCTTTTCTGTTCTATTAAACCATTCTTATCGCAACCCAGGGGTTTTGCTGTTTTTCCCGATTTTCTCCCCCATCCCACTGGGCGGGGGGGGGGGGGAGTGAGTGAGCGGCTGCGTGGTGCTTAGTTGCTGGCTGGGGTTAAACCACGACAATAAGTTTTAACCTCACCCAGGATCACAATGATTCGGTGATGATATGTATTTCACATCCTTATGTTTTTGTAGCAGCTCAATCTGTAGATATTGCTTTACGTAACCATGCTTTTGAAACTAATCTGAATTAACCTTGGTATTTTAGCTGTTTTACTCATAAGAATATATCTGAACTAAGTCTTACAGTAATCATGCCAATGTGACGTTGTGCTGAATTGTGGATCCCTGTAAATATGACCGAATCATGGGAAGTGGAGTCAGGATTAAGTCAATTATCGAGGCTTTTAAAGCAGACAATTAGTCACCCAAAACGATTTATAGGATGGTTCATTGCCTTTATAATATCAGCTATCATTATTGCAGCTACTGTTGCTGTTGCTACCACAGTGTTTGCGAAATCCATTCAGACTGCTCACACAGTAGCTAATGTATTAGAAAATGTTACAGCTGAAATGAATACCCAGGTACAAATTGATCAACAAATACTAGCATAATTGCATGCTTTAGAAGCAGTGGTAATTTGGCTTGGACTGTATTGGGTTTGTGTGGAAAGGTTTTGGTAGCGGGGGGTTACAGGGGTGGCTTCTGTGGGGGCTGCTGGAGGCTTCCCCTGCGTCTGATGGGGCCAGTGCCAGCCGGTTCTAAGACGGACTCGCCGCCAGCCAAAGCCGAGCCAATCAGTGATAGTGGTAGCACCTCTGTGTACAAAAAAGAAAAAAAGAAAAAAAAAGAGAGGGGGGATAGAGAGAAAGAACAAAACAAAATTTAAAAAAAACCAAAACAGCTGGAGAGGGGGAAGAGAAAAGGGGTTGCAGGACACACAGAAATGGCAGCCGGAGAGAGGAGTGAAAACATGTAAGAGAAACAACCCTGCAGACACCAAGGTCAGTGAAGAAGGAGGGGGAGGAAATGTTCCAGGCGTCAGAGCAGAGATTCCCCTGCAGCCCATGGTGAAGACCATGGTGAGACGGGTGTCTCCCTGCAGCCCATGGAGGTGAACAGTGGAGCAGATGTCCACCTGCAGCCCGTGGAGGACCCCACACCGGAGCAGGTGGGTGCGCAAAGGAGGCTGTGATGCCATGGGAAGCCCATGCTGGAGCAGGATCCTGGCAGGATGTCGTGGTTTAACCCCAGCCAGCAACTAAGCACCACGCAGCCGCTCCCCAGTGGGATGGGGGAGAAAATCGGGAAAAAAGAAGTAAAACTCCTGTGTGGAGATAAGAATGATTTAATAGAACAGAAAAGAAGAAACTAATAATGATAATGATAACACTAATAAAATGACAACAGTAGTAATAAAAGGATTGGAATGTACAAATGATGCGCAGGGCAATTGCTCACCACCCGCCGACCGACACCCAGCTAGTCCCCGAGCGGCGATTCCCTGCCCCCTCCACTTCCCAGTTCCTATACTAGATGGGACGTCACATGGTATGGAATATACCGTTGGCCAATTTGGGTCAGGTGCCCTGGTTGTGTCCTGTGCCAACTTCTTGTGCCCTGGCTGGGCATGAGAAGCTGAAAAATCCTTGACTATAGTCTAAACAATACTGAGCAACAACTGAAACCATCAGTTTTATCAGCATTCTTCTCATACTGAACTCAAAACATAGCACTGTACCAGCTACTAGGAAGACAGTTGACTCTATCCCAGCTGAAACCAGGACACAGGACCTGCAAATCTGTGGGGAGAGAAGCCCACAGAGTGGGTTTTCTGGCAGGACTTGTGACCCTGTGGGGGACCCATGCTGGGGCAGTGTGCTCCTGAAGGACTGCATGCTGCAGAAAGGACCCATGCTGAGGATCTTCGTGGAGGACTGTCTCCCATGGGAGAGATCCCACGCTGGAACAGGGGAAGAGTGTGATGAGTGGTGCCGCTGAGGAGGATGAAGTGACAGAGATAACGTGTGATGAACTGACCGCAAACCTCATTTCCCATTCCCCTGTCCAGCTGAGGAGGGAGACTGATAGAATAGCTATGGTGGGTGCCTGGTGTCCAGCCAGGATCAACCCATCACATGGAGATAGACAAAGTGCATTACAAAATAGAATGAAATTATATTGTGATTGGGAATTTCAAAAACAAGGTATCTGTGTAACTCCTTTACAAGGGAATGAAAGTGTATGTGATGATTGGAATTAGGTGAAGGCACGTTTGCAAGGTGTGTTTCCTACCAATATTGCAGGAGAGATCTAAGATCTTGCACAGATATTACAAGATCAAATGGGAAATACACAAAATTAGCAGAATAAGGTGTTTTTTGAAGAGTTGTTTAATAGTGTTAAATGGTTAAATCCAAAAACAGGTTTTGAAGGTTTAAATCTGTGTATCTGAATTTGTATTGCTATTGAAGGATTATTAATCATTTGTGTGTTTGCAGCAGTCAGAATCATCTGAGGAGCAGTACGAGGATTGCATCAGTTCGAAGCTAGAGTCCTCGCTGCCTTCCTCATGAATCTGATGTTCCTAAACAAAAAAGGGGGAGATGTGGGAGCAGCTCAGAACACCTGGTATTTGTTTTCAAGAGTGACCGTTAGAATTTTTTGTGCTGCATGTTTGCCAAGCCTTTGAAGAACTAGTTTTACAAGGTCAGGTTGGAGGATGGCCTTGTGTAGGCCTGGGAAGATGTGGTTGAAGACAGTCACGAGTATGTGTATGGAATGTGTTTATCTTTGTTCTGAGGAATGGCAAACATCCCAGCTGAGCCAGACATGCCCTCCTGTGTTGGTAGTATTGGCTGTTCTTTCTAGACCTTTGTTGAAACATATATAAGTTTGATCCTTTAGTGAAATAAAGGGAATCTTGTACAGATAGCTTGAGTGCTTAATTCAGTTGCCGCAATTATCACCTGGCTTCTCCAATGCTGGGACAGTGGGGCTAATAGCTTGGAATTAGAAGGTAGGGAAGCCAAGCAGCTGGGATCGCTTGCCAGGGAAGGTGGCATTGACAAGGCAATTGGAAAAGGGACACAAGCCATCAGCCTCTGGAGGCAACTCCTGTCAAGCGTGAAGGAAAGGTATCCCGTTAAGGAAGATGTTATATGTCAGTCAAGCAAGTGGACCGCCATGGAAAGAGGTATCCAATATCTGAGGGAAGTAGCCATGCTAGAGACGATTCATTATGACCCGGACAACCCACAATTACCCAAAGATCCAGATGAAGTCCCATGCACACGACCTGTGTGGTGGAAGTTTGTACGGAGCACACCATCGTCCTATGGCAACTCAGTGGCGATAATGCTCTGGAAAGACAAAGAGGCACGGACGGTGGCTCGCCAACTCCTGCAATACGAAGAAAATCTCTCCTCCTCCCTACAAGCCTGCATTTCGGCTGTGGAGAAGCTGTCTGAGGACTTCCACCAATTCAAAGAGGATACGTCCTACACCACACTTGTAAGGACCAATGTCTCAGCTATTAGGAGTGAGTGTTCCTCTGCCCAAGAGAGAGAATATAGAAGGTACACACCATGAGGTGCCCTGTGGTTTTACCTATGTGATCAGGGAGAGGACATGAGGAAATAGGATGGAAAACCTACCTCGGTTCTAGATACATGGGTACGTGAGTTGCGAGGAAAAAACACCGGAAAAGGAGATTCTACCAGGAAAAATGCCACTCCAGTTTCCAAACAGAGTAGAAGGGCTGATCTTAATCCTGATCCTCTTGAAGGGACTTCTGAGCCAATTTTACGAGAAGTGGGTAATGGATACTCTGGCCAGAATTAGAATTATCAACATTCTTCACATGCTGAACTCAAAACATAGCACTGTACCATCAACTAGGAAGACAGTTAACTCTATCCCAGCTGAAACCGGGACACCCTGCCTCCAGCCAGGTGGAGGAAAGGGATAACTGGGTCTATTGGACTGTGTGGATTTGATGGCCTGGCACGTTAGACCCACAGGAGTACAAGGCTCTAGTAGGCAGTGGTGCACAGCATACTCTAACGTGATCAAGTTATAACGGGGCAGAACCCATTTGTATTTCTGGTGTGACAGGGGGATCCCAAGAGCTAACTGTATTGGAAGCTGAAGTAAGCCTAACTGGGAATGAATGGCAGAAACACCCCATTGTGACTGGTCCAGAGGCTCTGTGTATCCTTGGCATAGACTACCTGAGGAGGGGGTATTTCAAGGACCCAAAGGGGTATCGATGGGCTTTTGGTATAGCTGTCTTGGAGATGGAGGGAATTAAACAGCTGTGTACCCTGCCTGGTCTCTCTCAAGACCCTTCGACTGTGGGGTTGCTGAGGGTTGAAGAATGACGAGTGCCAATTGCTACCACGACGGTGCACTGATGGCAATATTGCACCAACCAAGACTCTCTGATTCCCATCCACAAGTTGATTCGTCAACTGGAGAGCCAAGGAGTGATCAGCAAAACTTGCTCGCCCTTTACTAGTCCCATATGGCCAGTGCAAAAGTCTAATTGGGAGTGGAGACTAACAGGAGACTATCACGGCCTGAATGAAGTTACGCCACCGCTGAGTGCTGCCATTCCAGATATGCTAGAACTTCAATACGAACTAGAGTCAAAGGCAGCCAAGTGGTATGCCACAATTGACATTGCTAATGCATTTTTCTCAATCCCTCTGGCAGCAGAGTGCCGTCTGCAATTTGCTATTACTTGGAGGGGCGTCCAGTACACATGGAATCGACTGCCCCAGGGGTGGAAACACAGCTCCACCATTCGCCATGGACTAATCCAGACTGCACTGGAAAAGGGTGAAGCTCCAGAACACCTGTAATACATTGATGACATCATCGTATGGGGCAACACAGCAGAAGAAGTCTTTGAGAAAGGGAAGAAAATAATCCAAATCCTTTTGAAGGCTGGTTTTGCCATAAAAGAAAGTAAGGTCAAGGGACCTGCACAGGAGATCCAGTGTTTGGGAATAAAATGGCAAGATGGGCATAGTCAGATCACTATGGATATGATCAACAAAATAGCAGCTATGTCCCCACCATCTAATAAAAAGGAAACACAGGCCTTCTTAGGTGGTGTGGATTTTTAGAGAATGCATATTCCAAATTACAGTCTGATTGTAAGCCCTCTCTATCAAGTGACCCGGAAGAAGAATGATTTTGAATGGCGCCCTGAGCAATAACAAGGCTTTGAAGAAATTAAATGGGAGATTGTTCATGCTGTAGCCCTTGGACCAGTCTGGGCAGGACAAGATGTTGAAAATGTGCTCTATACTGCAGCTGGAGAGAATGGCCCTACCTGGAGCCTCTGGCAGAACGCACCTGGGGAGATCCGAGGCTGACCCCTGGGGTTTTGGAGTTGAGGATACAGAGGATCTGAGGCTCGCTATACTCCAACTGAAAAAGAGATACTGGCAGCATATGAAGGAGTTCGAGCCGCCTCAGAAATGGTTGGTACTGAAACACAGCTCCTCTTAGCACCTCGACTGCCAGTGCTGGGCTGGATGTTCAAAGGGAGGGTCTCCTCTACACATCATGCAACTGATGCCACGTGGAGTAAGTGGGTTGCACTGATCACACAACGGGCTCGCATAGGAAACCCCATTCGCCCAAGAATTTTAGAAGTAATCACGGACTGGCCAGAAGGCAAAGATTTTGGAATGTCACCAGAGGAGGAGGAGGAGATGACACATGCTGAAGAGGCCCCGCTGTATAATAAACTGCCAGAAAATGAGAAGCCATAAGCCCTGTTCACTGATGAGTCCTTTCGCATTGTGGGAAAGCATCGGAAGTGGACGGCTCTTGTATGGAGTCCTGTTGGAGCGGCGGAGGAATGCACATAAGTCGACCCAATATGAGTGATAGAAGTGATTCAACTTTATTTGCACGGATAGCTCATATTTATACAGTTTGCGATAATTATGCCTACTAGTCCTAATATGATTGGTACATTGCTAATGTTTATTCATTACTAAAACACACCCACTTGTGGTTGGCAGCTACGCGTGTTCAGTAACTTTCTCATGAGAACTTCTTCAAAAGTTACTTGTGAAGTTATGCCAAGGTCACACCGTCCCCTGTCTTTCTCCTGATAACAGCGAGACCAGCTGTTGTTTTTCTCCCAATATCAGTAAAGCCAGCTATTTTCAGCCAAGGCCTAGTCTTGTTGCTCAAACTGACATTCTTTCACACAGAACTCTGCTCGCACAACTTTTCCACAGGCCCATGTCCTTTTTCAGCAAGCCACTTGCCAACAATTCCCCCTTTTTCTTTTTGTGCGAGTAGAGCTTGGTGTGTCAGCTTTGAGACTCCTCTCATCATGTACCCATACGCAATTTTAACTATTACACAGATTAATATCAATATACCCAACCATCGTAAGGCTTCCTTAATCAATGACATTAGCCGTGGTGTTATCCCACCAAATATTGACTCTAACACCCCATCAAACCAACTAGTTTCTTGCTGGATCTTTGTGTATGTTTCTTCAGCTAATTTATCTGTTTGTGAATAGATTGAGGTAAAATTTTAACACCTGCTGTATTGCCCTTTGCAAAGATCTGTGAACACAATTAATTAAACACAGTAAAAACAACATTATACCTAATAAAATACATAAGCACACAAAAAGAGGTTTGATTAATAGCTTTAGCTAGTGACACCCAAACATTCTTACTGTCCCATGGCGTTAACCGATGTGGATCAATCACCGGTTGTTGGAGCGGCGGAGGAATGCACGTAAGTCGACCCAATATGAGTGATAGAAGTGATTCAACTTTATTTGCGCAGCTAGCTCATATTTATACAGTTTGCGATAATTATGCCTACTAGTCCTAATATGATTGGTACATTGCTAATGTTTTATTCATTACTAAAACACACCCACTTGTGGCTGGCAGCTATGCGTGTTCAGTAACTTTCTCATGAGAACTTCTTCAAAAGTTACTTGTGAAGTTATGCCAAGGTCACACTGTTTTTACCTTTCTCCCGATAACGGCAAGACCAGCTGTTGTTTTTCTCCTGCTATCAGTAAAGCCAGCTATTCTCGGCCAAGGCCTAATCTTGCTGCTCAAACTGACATTCTTTCACACAGAACTCTGCTCGCACAACTTTTCCACAGGCTCATGTCCCTTTTCAGCAAGCCAGCTCCCAACAATTCCCCCTTTTTCTTTTTGTGCGAGTAGAGCTTGGTGTGTCAGCTTTGAGACTCCTTTCATCATGCACCCATATGCAATTTTAACTATTATACAGATTAATATCAATATACCCAACCACCGTAAGGCTTCCTTAATCAATGACATTATCCATGGTGTTATCCCGCCGAATATTGATTGTAACATCCCATCAAACCAATTAATTTCTTGCTGGATTTTTTGTGTATGTTTTTTTAACCAATTTATCTGTTTGTGAATAGATTGAGAATGATCACTTAAAGCAACACATCCCCTCAACATCTTCACACCCATGTCCTTGTGCCAGCAATAGAAAATCAATAGCTGCTCTATTTTGTAACACTGCATGTCTTAAACTTGACATGTCTTGCATCATCTCTTCAAGGACCTCTGACGTGGCCCTAGCCTGCTTTACCGACCAACAAGCGAGTTTATTCAATTGATTCAAAGCACGAGCTGTCCCTACACTTGGGAACATAGATGCAAAAATTCTAGTTGTAACTGACCATAATTCAACATTGTCATCACAATTTTGACTAAGTTGAGCTATACTCCTTTTGCTTCTGGGTGAGGATCGTAATATGTTAAGCCAATTCCGGTGTGTTAATGTAAGTAAGGCCAATTTACCAATATAACAAGGTCCTCCAAGAGGATTCTTTGGGATTCCGCCCCATGCTCTATCTCCACAAATCAAAAATATTCCAGGCGGTAAAGCTTTAGCCGAACCTTTTACTCTCAATATTTCATTGGCATCATTCATACTCCATCCATAGGCTCCAAATGTTGTAGTTTTATTAAATTTGCCACAATAATGATTAATATCGAAACTCGTACTGTAAGGAGAAACAATTGTACCACTAGCTCCATTTATAAATGGATTGTCATCCCAACCAATTCGACTACTTTTTCCTAACCAGCGTGCCATGTGCATTGCTTGTACAGTGAATTTATTAAAGTTACCAAAAGAGATGCAAGTACGAGTTGTATTCTCATGTGTACCATTGTCAATTGCTTCAGAGCCCAAAAGGTCTAGCTGCTGTGGATCCCAGGGTAGAGTATGATTTAATTGCATAATTAAACAAGCTGATTGACTTGCTACATCTATTCCATTACAACTTTTGCTATTATCTATCCATCCTAGAAAGTCAGAAGAGTCTAAATGAGGGTAACCTATCAAGCATGTTTTAAAGGGTTCTGTTGCAGTTGCCAAACTCAAACAAAAATCAGTCTGTCCCGTCCTATTCGCCCACGCTATCCAGACGTTTGTCTGACCCGGTACTGGAACTGCTTTCAGTGGAACAAGAAGGGCGAACAGTAGCGGGAGCAGGCGCAGCTTTGGTCCATCTAGACGGCACCCATTGAGGTCCTGTAGGAGTAATAACACACATATAACCTTTCCCCATATATCGTACTTCAACGGGTCCCTTCCATTCACCCGTTGCCAAATCCCTATAATACACCTTCATTGGTTGCTTTTGTTCTAAAGTAGCAACTCCTGAATGAACTTTGACTGGTGGCTCATCATTCTCCCCAAATATACATAGGTAATTCATAACAAATAATGTTTTAGCCAACTTTTCCTGAACATCACACACATCTTTAAATTTCTGCAAATATTCTTTCAATGTCTGGTTAACCCGTTCTACAATAGCCTGTCCTGTGGGAGAGTGTGGAATGCCTGTAATATGCGTCACCCCCCATTGTTGACAAAATTTTCTGATCTTTTCACCAGCATACGCTGGTCCATTGTCCGTCTTTAATTTCTGAGGCACTCCCATGACAGCAAAACTACTTGTCAAATGTCGGACAACATGCAGCGCCTTTTCCCCGGCTTGTGCCGTTGCCCAGATAAATCGACTGAATGTATCTACAGTCACATGCACATATTTCAAACGACCAAACTCAGATACATGGGTAACGTCCATTTGCCAAAGTTCGTTTGGGCCCAGTCCGCGTGGGTTAACTCCAGTCCCTAAACCTGGTCCATGATGACTACACTCAGGGCACGCTCTCACGATTCCTCGGGCTTCTTCGATTGTAATACTAAATTGCTTATATAAACCTCTTGCATTTTGATGAAATACGTTGTGAGTTTCTTTGGCTTTTACAAAGTCATTCATAGGTACAGTCACGGTAACTAATTGGTCAGCTTTATCATTTCCTTCTCCCAGTCCTTCCTTCCACATGTGACTTCTAATGTGAATAACTGCATAGCTTTTCTGTCTCTGTCGTAATGCCGATTGTAATTGACGAAACAATTCAAATAGGCGAGAATTCTTGATGTCTTTGATCCTCGCATCTTCAATCCTTTCCAAAACTCCAGCAACATATAATGAGTCTGTCACAAAATTCAATTCTGTATCATGCCATTGTAGAGCTGCCCACACCACTGCTGCTAATTCCAGTGTTTGCAGTGAGTCTCCTGGCACTGCTGCAAGGATATGATGATACCATTGATTATCTTGAAGCCATGTAATTGCTGCTGTACGTGACCTTTTTCCAGCATCGGTAAATACGGTAACTGTGTCTGACAATGGTCTCTCACTTCGTTTTGATGGCATTATCCATGTATTTTGACTGACCCATTGCAGGACTGGTGCTTTAATTGAATCAATAGTTATATCATTTGCTGTTGACAATAGACTCATTTGTAAGTCCTCCGACTGTCGCAAACACCACTCTAAATTTTCCCTTTTAATAGGTATTCTGATAATTCCCGGCTCCGATCCAGTAATTTGTAATATTCTTGTCCTTCCTTTCATAATTAGTTCTGCTAAAGTCTCTAATTTCCTCTCAATCGTTTTTTGTGGTTGCAATCGTGTAAACAACCATTCCAACACTCGGACCTTCTCCCCCTTTTTCTTTTTGCACTGGGTCAGTGCACCAATTAATTGAGACGGTCCATGTATAATCGTTAAATCGACAGGAATACGCGGATCTCGACGATCTACCCACCTTTGTGTAATTTGTTCGACAATTGCCTTGATAACTTCCTGTTGTCTGGAAGAAAGGTGTACAGGTTTCGCTGGATCTGTTCCTTGTAATAATGGCCTAAGTTCTTCTAATTGTTCATTTGGTATACCCACTACTGGTCGCAACCATTGTAGGTCTCCCATCAATTTCTGTACATCGTTTAATGTCCGTAGTTCAGTGTGCAGGGTTAACTTTTGAGGGCGAATTTGAGATTCTGAAATGTTCCAGCCGAGGTACTTCCAAGGCGAAACCCTCTGTATTTTTTCTGGAGCAATGACTAAACCTTCCTTTCTTAAAGCCTGCGATAAAAATTGCTCTTGTTGTTTTGTAAAACAGTCCTTTTGAGCTATCAGGATGTCATCCATATAATGATAAATAAACGCTGTCGGCCAGGCCTCCCGGACAGGACGTAATGCATTGTCCACAAATAATTGACAAAGAGTTGGACTATTCTTCATACCTTGTGGTAACACTGTCCATTCATACCGTTGCGCAGGCGCCTCTCTATTAATCGAAGGCAGAGTAAATGCAAATCGCTGGGTGTCTCGCTGATGCAAATGTATGGTGAAGAAACAGTCCTTAAGATCAACTATCAATAGAGTCCATTGATCTGGTAACATAGCAGGATTGGGTAGTCCAGGTTGTAAAGCTCCCATTGGTTGCATCTGAGAATTTACTGCTCTTAAATCTTGTAGTAGTCTCCAGTTTCCTGATTTCTTTCTTATTACAAAGATTGGAGTATTCCATGGACTTGTTGATAACTGTAAATGTCCTTGTTGAAGCTGTTCTCGAACAAGGTTATGAGCTGCCTGTAGACTTTCCTTTTTCAACGGCCACTGCTCGATCCAGACTGGATCATCTGTCAGCCACTGTAATTGGATCGGGAAAGTCCATTCTGCAGTGACCGCCATTGAAAATGCTTGTCCGTCGTAAGGATCACTCCCATTTGATCTAAAACATCCCTTCCAACAAGAGCCTGTACTCCTTGTGGAAGCGACATCACAGTCACAAAGGCAGTTGTTGTTCTCCCGTCTATGATGATAGTAACTCTGTCTCTGCTACGCCGTACCGATGTAGATCCGCCAACCCCTTCAACCCCGGTAGTCGTAGGAACCAAGGGCCAACTCTCCGGCCAACGATCCTGTGACACGATGGTAAGGTCGGCTCCCGTATCAAATAGTGCTTCAATGTGAACAGAATGTCCATAATTTTCCATTGTAATCCTCATTACCGGTCGCTCGTTCATTGCCATGGTTAACATGGTTAGTCCTCCAGTAGATCCGAATCCATCATTTTGTCTTACCTTCTCAGAACATGGGTGTAAGTCCTTAGTTAGCTGCGGCACAGGGACCAATTGTGCAATCCGACTGCCGGCTGGCACATGGATTGGTGGAAAATTTGTTTGCAGTACGATTGATATCACGCCAGTGTAGTCAGCATCAATGACTCCTGGTAAAATAAACAGTCCTTGTATTCCACTCGACGATCGTCCGAGTAATAATGCTCCATAGGTTTGTCCATTAATAGTTATAGGTCCATGAATGTTTGTAGGAACTTTTTGTGGTCGTGAGTCCAGTAATGTAATATCTATTGCTGTTGCCAAGTCCAGCCCGAGGCTTCCTTTTGTGGCTGGTTGCAGGGACTCTGTAGAAATGGATTTGTATTGTTTTCCACCGGTAGATGGCTCTGCTTCTCCGTCGATGGAGTCTGAAGGGCTGGGGCGGCTATTGTTGTCCTCGCGCGGCAACCCGACGCGCTCGCTTGTCCGTTTCCCGTCCGCTTGCAGACGCTGGTGCTATGATTATTCACTTGACAGTTCTCGCACCAAACTTGAGAAACTCTACAGTGCCTTCTCATATGACCTTCTTGCCCGCAGCGGAAACATTTACTTCTTGATTGTATCGATGATCGGGGTCGCGTCTCAGGATGGTGCAACGGAGCTAAGGCTGCGAATGCTTGCTGCTGTGCCTGAATCAAATCCTTCCCTAATTCCCGCACTGCTTCCACTAACATCGCTTGCCGACCCACTGGAACTCTACTTAACCTATCTAGCATCATTTC